>NW_024340701.1:5244907-5492407 GCF_902729225.1 Pteropus medius | reverse complement strand
TAGACATTTTAAGAAGTCATGTTTTTCCACTAGACTCTTCAAGCTGGAAGAGTTAATAGTCTTAATTCTGAAAGAACTCCATTAATAATGTGTTTAAGTATGGGATGCCTTGAGAGCCAGAAACCATTGTCTGTGGTTATTGAAAAGAGGCAAAAAGAAGAACACTAAGAAGAAGCAGGAACACTAACCCAAATTAAACCATGCTAATCTGAAGGGAGGTATGAAGCACTTAAATATCTTACCCCTAAAATTTAAATGTAATTCACAGTTAAACAGGAAGCAAGTAGAATGAGCTGAATAGAGAAGTAACTTGAGAATCTGAAGAGATGGAAAATTTCTAAATTGCTAGTGAGCCATGCTAGATGAACAAGCATATGGTTAGCACATGAATGAGGGCTCAGAAGAGATATTTGGCCTCAAAAATCAAATTGGTTATCTTGGATTAAGTTTGCAGTTGAAAAGCTGGAGATCTGATTTGTGTTACTTGTTTCTAACCTTTTAGTCTCATTTAGAGCAGATGTAAACTCAACTCTCATAAAATTCAAATATTTGAAATTCAGACAAAAAAGGGTAACCTTCACTAGTGACAAACAAATATGACATTTTGAAATGATATTTAATAGACCTTTATTAACACTGTGTTACCCAGTGGTGTTCATTGCATTCCTTACTTCTTATAGTTAATCATTAATCATCTGCTTTGATATACTAAATAAGAGAAAAAGCAAGAGAGAAGATAAGTTTTTAAGAGGTGTATTATTATATGACATGTTTTCTGTGCTGTGGTTATCCACTTAGAGTTTTTCTCAAAATTTAGTCATCTGCTGAGAAGGTCTTAAGGCTATATTATTCTCACAGTGTTTTAGAACTGATAAATATCAGTTTATAGTGTCTCGCTCTTCAGCTCATCTATAAATAACAAAAAAAAAAAAAGGAAAAAGGAAAAGGAAAAAGAAGAAGAAAAGGAAAAAGAAGGAAGGAAAAGAAGAAGAAAAAAAGGAAGGAAGGGAAGAAAAGGAAGGAAGGAAAAGGAAGGAAAGGGAAAAAGGAAAAGGGGAAGGAAGGAGGAAGAGAAGGAAAGGAAGGAAGGAAAAGGAAAAGGAAAGGAAGGAAGGAAAAGAAGGAAGGAAGGAGAAGGGAGGAGGAAGGAAGGAAGGAAAAGGAAGAAGGAAAAAAAGGAAAAGGAAGGAAGGAAGGAAGGAAGGAAGGAAGGAAGGAAGGAAGGATTCCCTGAATTCAGCAACTCAAAAATTTCATAATAGTTCTTGCCTGTATTTTTATCTATTTTCAGATGATTATAAAGTCTATAAAAATAATTTAATGAAAATTAGCCTTCTGCAGTACAACATCATAAGTTTTGCTGCGAGCACTAAAATAACTTTCAGAGATTGAAGTTTAGTTATTTTAGTGCAAAATATATTACAACTGAATATGGAATACCTTCGTGACTTGACTCCTAGGAAGTATGAAAGAGTTTAGATGAAATTTAACAATTTCTCTTGACCGCTATACTTATTATTTTTGTTGTTTTAATAACAGTAATATCAGTAACAATATTCATTTATACTATTTTGTTCTAGGCACTTTGCTAGACCTTTATATGTTTTATCCCTAATCTTCCCATTAGTCAGTCCTGAAAAGTAGATACTATTATTTCCATATTTACACATGAAGAAGCTGAGGCTGACAGTAGTTTAGTATCTTGTCCAACACACAGATAAGAAGTGGTTGAACAGGGATACTGGTTCAGGTTTGATTCTAAAGACTACCTCTTTCCATTATACCATAGGGATTTTTTTATGAACCTTAAATCCGAAGGTTTTTTCCCCCCCTTTCCTAGTACAGTTCCTTATTATGAACTATACCTATTATGAACATTCCTATGCCTATTATGAACATTCAGATATTTTCCTTAAAGAATCGCCTTGTCCCCATAAGATTGGTCCCTTTGCCTTAAGCTCATCTTAGACCTGTCTCTCTGAGAATAATGATAACATTTGATAGCACTTAAAAAACACTTACTATGTATGTCTTAGCTATGTATATATAATAGTATAACTCAATCTTCCTTATCCTATGAGGCAAAGTTATCGTTTGCCCCATTTTATGCATGAGCAAGCTGAGGCATATTCATATGACCTCATAATTAATCAGTGGCAGTGGTATTTGAACCTAAGTAAAATAGAGTTCCTTACCACACCAGTGCTTCTCATAATAGCAGAGAAAGATCGATGACAGGATGTCTGTGAAAAGCCTGTCCATCAACTGTGTTCCTCACCATGCTGTAGTGTTCACTGTGGAGCAACTCAGAGATGAGCATCCCACATTCATTGTGGCCATAATTCCACTTTCATGGAATGTGAGATGGAAGTGGAAACTAGATCTTTCTATAATTTACTGTGAAGTGTAACCACTCTGAGCATCATGTCTGCCAGTTCTCTTTTTTTTTCAGTTTCGTTGGTCTAGAGTCAGTTAGCAAGCTTCATAAGCTTTTAACATCCACGAAGGAGACGATATCATCATTCTAGCCTTTTTCATCTCTAATGCAATATTAGCTGAGCGTTTACTAATTGACTCATAAAACTCCGGAAATTATATTATTATTCTCATTTTAGACCATGGAAGATACTATGGCTATATAAGAACTTATTCAAGGCCACAGAAACAGTATTAGAACTTGGAAGCTCCTTTACATTGAGCATTTAGAGTATTGCCACTAGTCCAATCTCAGTTTCAGATCAGAATGTGTAGAGAAAGAAACACGAAAAGCTACTCATCTTAAACACACTTGTATGTTCCATACAAATAAAGACAAAAAATCCTCCTTTACTTTAGCTACTACTTTCTCTCCTCTTCCTTGTAGCCAAAATTCAAAAAGAATTATCTGTAGGAACTATCTCTATATTTTTTCTTTCAGTAATTTCTCGACTTACACCACTCTGGCCTTCAACTCAACCAGAATAGCTTTTCTTCAGGTACCAATAAATTGCCATGTCGCTAAACCAAGTAGGCCTTTTAATCCTCATTGTACTTCTTAGCAGCATTAAAAAAAGAAGCCTTTTCATTGAAAGGTGTACACATCATAAATATACAGCTTGATGAATTGTCATAAATACCCTCATGTAACCAGCATCCAGATTAAGAAAGAAAACATTTCCAATATCACAGAAGTTCCTCTCATGTCCTCCTCAATTCAAGAGATAAGACCATAGTTTAGTTTTACCATGTATAAATGGAATCATATGGCACATGCTATTTGTATAGCTTGCTCCTTCTTTCTTTCCTTCCTTCCTTCCTTCCTTCCTTCCTACCTACTGTATATTTTTGAGATTGATCCTTATTCTTATATATAGTTTATTATAATTCATTTATTCTCATTGCTTTATAATATTTCATTAAGTGGATATTTCACATTATTCATTTATGCCACTGTTTTGGGGGCAGGCATTTGGGTAGTTATCTCCACTGGGTTATTTTAAATACTTCTCAGCAGCATTCGACCCTATTGAAATCTATCTTGAAATGATCTTCCCTTGGCTTCCAGGATACCACACTCTCCTGGTTTTTCTCCTGTCTCTGTTGTGTTCTTCCTCTCTGTCTCCTTTGAAACTCATCCTTCTCTACCCAGTCACTAAATATTGGAGTTCCTTAGGGCTCAGTTCCATGTACTCATTTTGTCTCTTTGTATGTTCTTCCTAGGCATTCTCATCACACCTACAGCTTAAATGATCACCAATGTGATGGTGATTAACAAATTTATATTTCTCACCCGGTCTTCCAAAGTCAGCTCCAGGAGAGCCTTCTTATCCTCACCACTTAGAGGTCCCAAAGGACCTTAAATTCAACATATCCAAATTCGAATTCATATTCTTCCCTGCTATACCTGCTCCTCTTCTAAAGTTCTCCAATTCCATGAATGACATCACCATCCATTCAGTTCCACAAGCCAAATAGGAGATATTCTTGATATCTCTCGCCCTTGCCGACCTGTCCAAATCAATTCCTGTCAGTTATAGCTTCTCTATATCTTTCATTCATTTACTTCTGTCCGTTTTCACTGCCATCACCCTAATATAAAGCTACCAACTTCTGGAATCTGGATTATTGAAAAAGCCTGCAAACTGTGCTCCCATATCCACTTTCACTTCTCTTCAGTACACTCTCCATACCACATCAGATTAATCCTGTTTTTAAAACAATGTAAGTCTGATCAACTAATTTCCTTTTTTAAATCTTCCCAAATGAAGACCAAAATCTTTACTGTAACCCAATAGGCCTTATATAGTCTGATCCCTGCTTACTTTTTCAGTGTTGTCTTATATTATCCTGCCTCTTGTTCTCTAGCTACACTGGTCTTCTGTCAGTTCTTCTAAAGTACCATCATTGGGCCTTTGCAAATGCTATTCTCTCTTCCTAGAACAGCAGTCCTCCCCTCCTGATCTCCCCTGTATAATTCTTACTCATTCTTTCAACTCAGTCATTTCTTCAAAGAAGCCATTCTTTCATTGCATTTACCAAAGTTATGATTTTATATTTTATATGAGTGATTATTTCCCACTTTAAACTATAAGTTACACAGGGCAGATGTCTATTTTTGCTTATCGTTGCATATCTGATGCCTTCTGATAGTAGGTGCTCAATAAATATTGATTGAATGAATAAACCTTTCTGAGCTTCAGTTTCTATTCTTACAATTATCCAACATTATTTTAAGGTTCAAATAAGATATGTGGAAACACACCTTAAAATATGACACACTAAGTAAATATAAGGAATCGATATCATTATACCCAAGCAGATAAATTCTTGCTACTGAAAATTATATTTATTAAGTTTTGCTGTGATATTGGATTATGCAAACAAATGGCAAGAATTATTGTGATTTCACTTCTTATCCTCTGGGTCTATTGATCTGTCTTCCTTGTCATTCTGCCGTTACTGCTATAATTCAGGCTCTCATATCATTTTATCCTGCCTTCCCTGTTTCAGGTCTCCTTCTCTTGCTTTCCCTAGTTAATCCTCCCTTCTGCAGTTATCTTTGTTAAATGCATTTGTATCATTTACTCTCTTCAAATCTCTCCATGGTTTTCCATTGCTTATAGGATGTCTAAGTTCCTTAATGGAACATATATAACTTTTCATGATCTGACCTATGTCTCCCCTTCTGCCTGTGTTCTTCACCATTTTGTACCTTACCAGTCCAGCCCTCCAACACTAAACTACTTGTTTCTTAGTCTTCCGGCCAAGTTAGACATTCCCTCCTGAAGCTTTTATAAGGGGACTTACCACATTGGTAAAATTAGTTATTTACACTTCTTATGTACAAGTACATTTCACTACTTGTTTGTGTACCCCTCAAAGGCAGAGATACTATTTAGCTCTTTGTTCATGGGCACAAATCAGGTAGTTGACATTTATTGACAAGGCTGTTGGAGGAGAAAACTGACCTAGGAGCAATGAGAAATTGTCAGACTTTAAAGTATGAAAAGATGTGTGGGGTCAAATTCATGTTGTATAGTGAATTCTTTCTATTATTGTTGTTAAGACAGGTCAGCCGCAGGATCTTGCTGTTGTGTAGAGAGAAGAGTTAAAATGCATTTGACTTTGACTAGTTAGGCTTCTTATTGTGTCATCAATATCAGCTTAATAGATGTTTTTATTGCATATCTGTTTATTATATGACATGGAGTTTTACTTTGAGATTTTTATAAGGCAACTAGGGTAAATATACATGAAAAGTTAAAGATATGATAATGCTGATGTTACATAGTGTATAGGATGAGCCTGGTAAATGTTGAAGAAATTATTCATCTCTTTTTCAATTCTAAAGTCATTTTCACAGACTAACTCCTTTTTTTTTTTTTCATGGTCTTTTTAATCAAGCAAAAAGTTGTTATTTTTACTTGCAAATAAAGAAACCAAGCCTCAGAGAGGTATATGACTTTGCAAGAACACTAGAAAGTTAGAAAGGTGTGGAGTCTCATCTAGAACTCCATTTTTCTGACTTGTCTACAGAATGCCTCCCGTGGAACCAACCATGTGGCCTTTCTGGTTCATTAACACAATGCCGTTTGTGCTTTGATCTGTGAGAAAATTTTTAACTTGAGCCAAATTTTGTGAAAATTTCTAACCTTCAGTCAAAGTAGCACATTTTCCCTCAAATGCCACAGTTAAAATGAATGGATATAAACTAGCAAAGTCTTCAAATGTTCTTTACTTGGTAGAGACTAGTTAAAGTTTGGTGCATTTCCTGAGCTAGTTGATACTTGAGGCTCTGAGGAGATGAAACTAAATACAGATAAGGTTCAGTATAGTTGGGAGAAGGTGAGAGCAGAAAACTCCATTCTACCTCCTAGTTGAGTCCAGTTGTGATTACCACTGCTCCCGGTCATATACAGATATACACTATGAAAGATTCCCTGGGAGAGCATCCTCTTCTCACAGTATCCTCAAGGAAACGCCACTGTAGTAGAGAGTTGATCGTTGCCACTTGCCCCTTAGTTGCCTGTCTGTATCCAGAATGTCAGCCCACTGGTTCTTAAGCACCAAGGAACCAACCTTGGTGAATGCCTCCTGAGTTGGCAAAGCAAGAGGATGCCTTTATTATCCTGCTTTCCCAGCAGACTTCACCCAAGACTGCTATGGCATGGTTTTTTGTTTGTTTGTTTGTTTGTTTTTTCTCCGAGACTATAACTACTCTGAGTAAAGGTTTTAGTGTTAGGAAATTTGGGTGTGTTATTTTGGTCCTGTCAAATAGGTTTGAATGTCATTTTAGTTGGGAAAGAGTTCATAGGACATCATTTAGGAGACTATTGGATTAAGTGGTTGTGAAATATGTGAGTATCTTCAATGACAGAACATGGAAAAAGAGTGTGGTACATTGAAGCCTATAGGCCCAGCTCATAGTCTCCCCTTTGCAACTTTTTGCTTGTTTGACCTTGGACAAGTCATATAAATCCTCTGGACTTTGGCTTCCTTAGCTGACAGATGAGTTATATTAGAAAATATGCATGTGACCAGGTAATAAAGATCTTAAAAAAGTAACTTTAGACAGATTTACTAATTTTGCTAAGCCCATGTTTCCTCATCTGTCATATGGGAATATTAGCAGCTTTAGGATTAAATGAGTTAATGAATATGGATTTCCTGGCTAATTAAATTTAGTTTCTTTCATATGGGTGAAGAGATACAGATTGTGGAATCAGAACACCTTGAATTAGAATTAAATTTTAACCCCACAAGGAGCAAATAGTCTCTCAGGACTTATGTTTCCTAAAACAGGGGTAATAATACCTACCATATCGAGCCTTTATATTAATGGGAAGTGGGGGGATGAATTTAAAGTATCCGATGCATAGTAGATTCTCAATAAATATTGGAATTCTCTGCCTTTCTCTTTACCATCTTCCCTTCTCCCAACTCTAAAGTTTCTTCTAACTCTAAAATTCTCAGATTCTATACAATACTAATAAGTCTAAGCAAATGAAATGGTCCAATTAAAAATAGGTAAATTTCCAATAATATACAACTCCTGAAGACAACCTTACAAGTGTCCTTAAAAAAAAATTCTCAAATCAATTTTTGCTCTCATCTTGCTTAGAGATCTCCAAAGATTTTGTTTTATTTTTGAAGGAATATTTGAAGGAATATTTCTAACATTATTACTATATGTTGATCAAAATAATGTTGTATAAAATGATTTATTCCCAGCCTCTGGAAAAAATTTTTTCTCTTTTTAGTTTGGTTATACTCACATTAAAAGTTCTTTTTTGTTTTAACTATAGTACTTTTCAGTAAATTTTTTTGTCCAAAGTTACGGGTTGATTAGTTTTTGTAAAAAAATAAGACATAATTAGCATACAACATTATTCCCTTTTGAAGAGTTAACACTTTAGCACTGGTTTCATTTTACACTTGTTTTTTGGGGGGCATTGAATAAGTGCTATAGGTATGAATCTGTTCACTGAAGACATGCTCGACTCAGGAACAGAGCATTATTTTATCATGTAGCAATTTTTTTTAAGTTTATTGGATTTGAGGATTTTCCTATTTTGTTTTTTAACTTTTAATACAAAAGATTATTCTAGGGTAAGGGGTGTGTACATACAAGAACTAGTGAAGAAGTAAGTAAATATATACACCTGTATATAGAGGATTTACTTACTGGTTCTTGTATTTACCTGAGTATGAGTCCTAAAAAAATATAATAGTAAAATAATGCTATAATAGTAAAAAAATGTCTCCCAAATTATTTTTATGGGAGACATTTAAAATGTTAGAGTATTTCTGTGTGTTATATACATTACTGGATAGTTTCTATACCAATCTGAACACATTTTTCTTTGCTACATTATGCATCCTCATAAATTTGAGAACTGTTATACCTTACACAATAAAGTTGAAATGACATTTGAATTTCTCTAATTCCCATGAAATCCAAAGATGAAATACATTAGAATGCAAAGTTAATTGTATAGAAACATTAAATAATGAAACTGGTGTGCCTTTATCAAAAATGTATAAATTCAAATTATGTTGATGTTGAATCTGAGTGATCCATGTTTTGCTTATTTTGATTAGTGGTTTCAAGTCATCAGTGACTATTGAATTAAATTAAACCTGCCATCTTATGTCAGAATCCTTTTGGACCTTATAGTTTTTACTTAGACATGGAAGTCAGTCAGATAGTACTCTGATGATTGCTTTTAGTACTTCTTATTTCACTTTGAAATGATTTGATTTCCATGCTTTTCTTTTTTTTCCTAGACAGATTTTTATTTCTCTAGAAAATTACAAGTATATTTTATATTTTATCTTGGCAAGGAAAGTAGGGAAAGTGTCCATTTAAATTCAAGTAATAGACATTGTGTGGCTGGCCTATCAAAGTAACCTGCTAAGCCCTATGGGCTAAAAATGAGAATATAAGAGCCAGGCTGTATCCTCAAGGACCTTAGGTCTCAATACCTAAACACAGACACAGACAAAGACACAGGCAAAGTTAAAAGAACCACAAACCAAGAATTCTAGAGCTTCACAGTAAGAGTATAGGAGTTGAGCAGAAAGAGAAAAATCACTTGCCTAGAATAGGCCAGGCATGGATTAACCAGCAAGGTGAAATTCTTTTTTTTTGGTTTCTTCATAATACCCGTTTATGCTGCTGTGCCTAACTTGGTATCATTAATTCAGACTCTATTTTTCCCAGGAGGAAAAGCCATGACAAAATGCCCAGTAGCACTATGTCCTTGTGCTGAGACCAAAGCTGTTAGCATAACTGCCCGAGTTTTGCCAAGGAATTAGATGCTGCTGGAAAAATTTCCAGAGCTCTTATGTTTGCTCTCCAAAGAGTTCCACAGTGTTGTGGGGTAAATGGCATCCCACTATTGACTAGACATGTGCCAAATGGCTCGTTGGTACTCTTTATGCATGCAAAGCAGGCTTGAGATGTATCCTTGCATATTTGAAAGTTCTCTGGTTATGATGAGCTGAAGTCACCACTGATTAATACAGTAGCTCTCTAAAATAATGAGGTTTTTCCACTAGCAGAACCTCTTTATCAAATTTAAAATGAGGAGCAGCTTGAGGTAAAAGCACCTTTCTAACCTAAGATTTTGTCTTGATTCTCTGTGAATATGTTGTGATTATAAAATAAGGCAAAGGGCTTATTGCGATAAGATCCTGGGTTCTTATAAAAATTATTTCCTGTGTCAGCTTTATATGCTTGTTAATAAATGACTTTTTAACTGTTAGAAAAGTAAAGAAAACTATCTTGAGGTTTCGTTTTGGTTTTTATTTATTGCATAAGATACCGCTTCTGTATTTTGGCTTGAGAAAAATTTAGCATTTCTATTACACCATTCATGTATATGATGGTTTTAAAATTTGCGGAACTGCTAAGATAATAAAATTGTTGCCATGCCAAAATTACCATGTATCTACCAATGGATATGATTTCCTGCAAATAAGCAATTAATTTTTCTGTTGAATTCCTGCTCAGCATAATTATTTTGTCCTTTGCTTTTCATGAGTGTTTAATACTTCTAGAATCTGTTTCAAAGCCAGTCTCTACCATCTCTGGCTTGCATCTTCTTAGCCAGCTTGCTGGGCTTGCTGAGGCAAGGGAATTAGTGGGAGGGAGGTGGGGTGTGTGTGTGTGTGTGTGTGTGTGTGTGTGTGTGTGTGTGTGTGTGTGGTGTGAAACAACATCGAATGCCTTTTAACTCTGACCAGGTAATGAACACTGGGCATTTGTGAGTCAAATCGTGCATGTTGTGGCAGATACAGATCCATTCACTGTTGTTCTGTTAATGCACATTAGCGCTGATTATGAAATGGACATTTTTATTTCCCAGACTTTCTGGATCTTCATCTAAATAACTACAGCAAATAGTGAAGTCTCCAGAGCTTAGGCATCATTATTCAGTGTTTCCTTGAGTCCAAATTGAAGTAAAAATAGAGTAAAAGACCGTTTTATTTATTTTTAAAATTTTCTATCAGGAGAGAGTAATTAACTCAAGATCCACAATTAGCCTCACAGCAGTCCATATTAACCACTTCCAACCATCCCAGGTCTTTCAGAGGTGGCATAATTCTGAGATTATTTTGCACTTGAAACCGAGAGGCTTATAATAAGTAGCTTGAAACACATTTAACAGTGAGAGGTTTTTCCTTTTTCTTTTTTCTCTTTGTGTTAATGGCTAGCCTCTCTAATGATAATTTCCTGGTTTCCAAGTGAAAAAAAAAACAAACAAATATTAAGAGACAATGCTTCTTTTCTACGTATTTATAGAGCTATGTCTTTGCTTTAGCTGAGAATTTCATTATTGAGTTAGTTACATGACAAAAGAATTAACAAAATGAGTCAAATATTCAAGCTTTGTAGAGAACCATAAATAAAACTTAGGCCCACTTATCACCATTGCCTGCTGATGAAGTATAATTGCTGGCTCTTCTTCGTTTACCTTTTTTGGTTTGGTTTTGTTTTAAAGGAAATGTTCAGTTGCAGAACATTCCTGCATAATTCAGATATAACACAAAGCTCAACCCTGGGAACTTTTTCTGTGGCTCTCTGAATATTTTTTTATGCAACCTGTTTTTACAGGTTTAAATTACATTCTGTGACACTGTTTTTGTGGTTGAATTAGAAACTTTTTTTTTTTTTTTTTTTGAACCTGTGATAAGTAATTGTCACAGTTAGCGCCCTGGTACAATGCTAATTTGAAGTGACATGTCCATACTGGCCCTCCGTAACATGAAGAAGCCTAACAGGTGTGAGGGGTGTGGCTTCCCATGGGCTCTGTTGAACTTCTAACCAGAGAAAAATAGCAGAAAAAGTGAAATGAACCTTGAATAAAGCTGTCAGCAGCAATTATCTCAGCAACACTTTGTGGGGAGATAAAATAAGCACTGGTGCTTTTATAACCTGAACACACTGCACCCAAGATAGATTTTTCACCCATTTAACATAAACTGCTGAATACCTTTCAAGAGATATTTTCATAGGGCCTAATTAAACAATAACAACAATAACAATTATCATGAAATATAAATTGTTAGAAGACATGCATTTTTTAAAAAAAATTTTAACACATGGTTTTTTTTTGGTGTTTAAGTAGTTTTGGTAACAGAAATTTTTTTCCACAATTCTTGTTTTGGTAAGCCAGTATGATATGAAATCTCAAGTAGTGTATAGAAAATTATATTATCTTCTGAAAGTACCCTTTTCCAGTTAGAAAGATGCTTTAAAGTTTAGTGTTCAGATACTTTGAGAGGTGTATGGTAGATTGGGCTGGCTCATATGAAACAGGATAATATATATTAATGAGCTGAATGAATTAAGTCATTATATCAACACTGCGGCATATACATCCTTGGAGAGGTATAAAAGCACTATAATTCTTGAGTGAAATAGGACCCAGGGAAGATCTGATAAATCTTTTGCAGTCTGTTCTCCAAGCACCATCCATTATGATTTTTTTTGACAACGGTATTTTAAAACTATAATTTAATTTACTTAAAAAATAATTCAAATGACATGAGAAGTATAGTAAAATTAAAGTGTGATTTTTCCTAACAAATTTCTAAGCTATAGAAGCTAACTGTGCAAAAAATAGATGAGATTTTGCAACATAAATGACTATTTTTTTTCATCCTACACCCTAAAATAGAGTTATGATGTCAGGCAATCTAATGACATCTAGAGACTTTAAAATTTTTTTCATAATTCATGTTCCCACACCCAGTAAATCAGAGGCTTAACAAGCTAGCCAGGTTGGTTCACATTCAAAGTGAAGGTGATGTCATTAAAAAAAAAAAATACTTGGAGTCCACATATGTTAGTCCTGACTCTGCTATATTTATTAGCTCTATGATCTTGGGTGAAAATAAGAGTCTCTTTTTTTTCCCCCGCTGTTGAATGGGTCTGTGATAAACTATGCCAAGTACATTCTTACTAAGGGTAGAACAAAGATTAGATGTAACAGAATAAAATAGAGCTAGCATGGTCTACACTTTATTCACAAACCTATAGCCTAGGAAACCATTAACTTCATCAAAGCAGAAACTGTTCAGCATTGGCTGTATTCCTAGCACTCAGCTGAGTTCTGACTATTAAAAAAAATAGTCATTTATGTTGCAAAATCCACATAGTGGATGCTCAGTAACTATTAGTTAACTGAATGAATAATAGTATTTTGCACTCGACTGAAAACAAGTTTAGTACTATTTATTTGCCTATTCCTCAGAGTTATATAGCAAAATTTCTACCATTAACTATGTGTGTGTGTATAAATATACACACACATATACACTCTTTAGTCTTCACAACAATCTTATGACTTAGAACCTTTGTAGAGGAAGGAATTGGGGCACTGAGAAGATAGAGTTGTCCAGAGTTAAACAGCTATTAGCCAGCAGAGCCAAGATTTCAAACATGGGCAGTATAGCTTTGGAGTCCAAGTTCATAATCACTCTGCTTTGACACTTCTCCAAGAAAGTATAGTGACATCTGATTACCGAAGCGATTGCCTTTCAGTGACAGATTTTTTTCAGAAACTTCCTTGTAGGTGTAAATGATTTAGGAGACATTTGCACTTATAAAAAAAAAAACGCAACAAATGGGATTTGTATTTTGGGGTGATATTCCTTCCTTATTCCTCTGTCTCACCTTCTAGAACAACAGGTCCCCTGATCCACTGTACCCATTGAAGCATTGTCACTGCCTTTCTTGGGATTACCTCTTCCTCAGTGACAGAAATGTCATATAGGGCCATGGCCTGGGCAGACTTCCACGATGTAGGCTACCAGAGTTTTGATCCCTAGATCTTTGGCTTTCCCCTCAGTTGGGTCCAGTTCCTGGGCCAGGCTTTATTCCTTTAACCCAAACCCTGACCTTCCTAGATAAGACCTCTGCCTCTAAAATCCCCACTGCCTACTTCTACTCAGCTCCCACCTGGGAAACTAAAAGGTGTTTATTTCTGGAAGATTTGTACAGGTGTGTCACTGGATATGATTGACTACCAAAAGGCTCCAGGTGTTTTAGAGAACAGAAAATTTTGAGGTTGGTAAGGTTATAGAATACTTTCAGGAAGAGATTGAGCTGAGTTTTGAAGAAGTGCTTTTACTTACTTTTCTCACATGATCCGAACATACCTATGAAGTGGACAGGTGGAAAAAAATGGGGAGGGAAACTCAAGTGCAAGAGTAATGGCATGAGCAAAAAAGTCTAGGATTAGGTGAGTACAAGGCATATTTTTTGAATCTATGAGCAACCAAACCTGAATACAAGATTAAAAAAAAATAGTAGGGGATAATAGCTGGAAAGGTGGGTCAGGTTATGTGTCCTTGAAACATTCGTTCAAAATGAGAGAAAAGAACTTTGAAATCATCTAGTCCAGTTTTTGTTTTTGTTTTTGTTTTTTCATTTTATAGATTATAAAACTTGAGAAAAGGGAGGTGGATCAAGGTTACACAATGAATAAGAGGCAGATTTAAGATTATAACCCAGGTTCTTTTATCTATCTATAGTATTTTTGGATTAGCCCACCAGTATTTTTACACACATGGAATCATATCACAGGCAGCATTGATGGGAAAAGTCATATAAAGGCAGCCTGCAGCCTTAAGACATAAAAGAACAATAGTTATTTGCCTTAATGATGGTGACAGAAGAGAAGTAGCTTACAGGCTAGTTAAGTGTATTTAAGCTGAAAGTGCCCAGTGGGCTTAACTGGTTTCCCAAACTCACTGCAGCAGGTAGGATCACTCCTTTCCTCTGCCCGCAATAACCTGTTTTCCTATCTCTGAGTCTTGCTTAAGTTCACCTCATGGGAATTAAATGAGAAACCTCTAGTAAGTTCCACTTTTGGAAATCACTTATAACATATCCTTTAAAAAATCTCAGTCATTAACAAGTAGTGAATGTCAGAGATGAGCTCTTAGACACACTCAGAGCCAGAATATATCTAATTGTACTCTACTGGGTGACACTAAGAAGAATGTCATACAAGCTCTTGAGAAGAGATAAGAAACCCCTAAATAAACTTACTTGGTTCACCTAGGAAGACAGTATTTTGTTAAGTATTGGTAAGCATCTTCTGGATATCTTTGGTGTTGAAGAGATTAAGTAGTACATTTGGTTGTTCTGTGTATGTTTCAGAACATAAACTAATTAAGTTAAATGTAGTTGACAAGGAGTTATAAAACACTTATACCAATAAACACTTAACTGATACCAATCTGTCATTTAGGCTTAAATTCTTAAAGACAAATAATTGGGCATTGCCTCTGAAAACACCTATATGATAATCCTTCTTTCTGGCAAAGAGCCAAAGATGAAGTGTTGTGTGTGTGTGTGTGTGTGTGTTTTTAGGTTTCAAAATTAATTAAGTCCACTATGCTAGGTACTTTTTTACGTGTCATCTTTTTAATGTCAACAAAGATGTAATTCCCATTTCTCAGATGAGAAAACTGAGGTCTTATGAGGTCAAGCAACTTCCCTGAGAAATGACACTAAATATCAAAGCCAGGATCCAAGCCAGATTGTCTGCATCCAAGTGCCTGATGTATATTAGAAACTTAATAAATGTTTATTGAATGATTAGTTTTAGACTCTGAGTTAACTATATGGTTAATATTACTTATTCAGCAACTAGGTCTAAATTATGAAGTAATTACGAAAAAGAAAGGCAAAGTCAAGAGCAATCTGCACATTTATAACTATTTTTGCCCTATCACCAGTCTTGCGGGTTAGAAGCAATATCTTTAATAAGTTCTTTTCCTTCTTCTGCCCTCCACCAGAGGGTGCTCATAAGCAACTAAATGACGAATAGTAGGGACAAGAACTGAGAGACAAGTACCATTTTAATTCACAGCATAGATTATTGGTTTCTATGCAGAACTCTTGATTCACTGGAATACCTTCTTTGGTTTAAAGTTCTCTTGCAAATAACAACTTGTCTGCCTTCCTGAGCTAATATCTTTGTATAAGTAAACTTGACCATTCTCACTAAATAGGTGTGAGAAAAACTATTCCAGTAGCCAACATTAGGCTAGTCTGCTAGGGCTATATTTCTTATGTAACTTAATGCTCTTCAGAAGTATTCTAGTATTCTGAAGTAGTTCAGAAGCTCTTCTGGTGTACACACTAAAATCAAATAATCTGAGAATGTTATTATCTATATATTTAGTTTATAAATATGTAGTTACACTGGACAATTCTTTATTTCCCTATGGTGTAATATGATTTTAGTGCTGGGATGCAATGGAAGATTTAAAAAAAAAAAAACTTCTGTGTTCAGCAACCTCTTTTTTGATAGAAAACTCAAGATAATGTTGGACCATTGCAGGGAAGCATGAGGGTGAGCAATTGTAATGTGGAAAAGTAGCATCAGGTGATTTTTGTTTTCAAGAATCCCATCAGATTAAAAGAAACAGCAGTAAAAACAAGTCAGGAGCATTTTAAATTATTTATATATATTTTTTCTAATATTTTTAAAAGAAATTTGAGATAATTAAACCAAGAGAGTTATTAGTATTTTACAGCTAACTTAACATCTCTAAAGAACATAGTTAAGGTTATTTAGTAGAAAGTCCTCAGTTTAGGAGTTAAGAGAACATGCTTGTGCTATCATTAAGCTGATGTGTGACTTGGGGCAAACAACTTTACCTCCCTACATCTTAGTCTCCCCCCACCTCGCCCCACTTGTTAAATGGGAGGATTAGACTAGATCTTGTGAGGAAAGAAACTGCCTTTCATTTGGAATCGGTTAGGGATGGTGAGACTACTGATAAAAGTTTAAGAGTAGGCTGCTGATAAACTTCTCCCTGGAGAGTCTCACTGCCAGCTTGAAATGGATTGGGAGATGCTTGACAGGGAAGGTATGGCAGTAGCACTTAACTCAGCTAAGGCTCCTAGATGTGGGGTTGGGATACCAGAAATTGATGAATTCTAAAGACCCTCCCAACTCTTAATATCTTATGACTCTAAAATGAAGCCATCTATAGCAGCCGTCTTTGTTTCTTCTAATTCTGCTTGCTTGCATGATAGCATTCGTATTTATGTACATAGCGAAAAGCCTCAGAATTTGTTAGTTGGTATTTATTTCATTAAACCTTACCAACTTCCCAAATCAATTGAGACTGTAACACAGCAAGGCCAGGCAGAGAACACAGTTTTCGTAGATAATTGATCTTGACCTGTACATCTCTTTATAATATTCCTTCGGTTCCAGATTATTATTAGTCACTTCCTTTTTAACAGTGTGCTTTTTTATGAGGTGACTAAACTGCTATTTAACCCTGCTACAAGAATGTGGCAGTGGGCTAGTCCAGACAAGTGGATGTGCACTTGGTAACTAACATTCTTAATAAGCTTGCTTCAACCTGCCACAAATTAAAGCTCTGTGACTTTTCTAGTACATAAATGATTAAAAAAAAAAAAAACAACTTTGGATTGTGAATAAATAAGCGTTTTGATTTGCACTCTGGTTGGCAGTAAATGAAACTCAGCCTCATGATTCAGTTTGGCTTAAAACTACTTTAATAATCTGTCTAGCTGAACAGTGAGCATCTGAAAATTTTAAAGGGGTGATCCAGCAGTCATCTTAAGGGCTCCTTACTCATAAAAGACTTTGTGTCAGTCAGAAATGCGATATAATTGAAAACTTCATGATCTTTGGAGTCAAATTTGGTTTGCCATTTAGAGTTGATTGTATATAAGTTATTCTACTTCTCTAAGGCTGTTTTGTGTTCAGTGCAATCATGATTATCTTTAATTTGCAGGATTAATATATATATATGTCTATATGTATGATAGACATATATTAAGTACTTAATATGTAGTTCCTGACAAATTGATGGTATATAGGAGTAGCTGTTTTAATTAATCCAAAGAAAGTAATTATTGATTATTAGACCATAAGACAACACATAGGAGGGCCTTAATAGCTGTTCGAATGCTTTTTAAATGGCTCTGAGTTAAAACCGCCTGAGTTTGAATTTTGAC
Source organism: Pteropus medius (assembly GCF_902729225.1). Classification (NCBI taxonomy): domain Eukaryota; kingdom Metazoa; phylum Chordata; class Mammalia; order Chiroptera; family Pteropodidae; genus Pteropus; species Pteropus medius. The sequence goes on along the minus strand of NW_024340701.1, from coordinate 5,474,907 downwards.
TAACTACTCAGTAACTGTGTGACCTTGGGCAAGCTTCTTAATCTGCGTAAGGTTTAGTAGTCTCATCTTTAAAATGGGGATTAATAATAATACCTGTCTGGCAGGGTTATTGTAAGAATTTAATGGGGTATGCATATAAAACATTTTGTATAATACCAATATATATTAAACTCTCAATAATGGCAATTATTAAAATATTTTTTAAAATACAGAGTGGTTTCATGGGTACATATATATATTTCAAAACATAAAATTATATACTTCAAAATATCTTTAGTTTATTATAGGTCATTTATACCTCAATAAAGCAATATGCAGGGATATGGTGTGTAGTGTAGGGGTGTATATCTATCTATCTTCTTTGTATTGTAATAATCATAATAAATGCTGGTGCCTAGTAAAATTCTCAAACCTGGATGGAATTAATTATGCTGGTGCCTTGTCAGGGTGATGACAAGCTTGAAATATGATTTTAAAAGAAGTTCTTGTTTTATTTTAGAACACAAGGGAATTTTATTTTACAAACTGATTTTTAAAAGATACAGATAGTAAAGCTGTAGTTTCAGAATTGTTAGGTTGTGTTATTAATTATGTCACATGCAGGGTGAGGATCCTGCAGGTGACTGAACTGAATCTTCTTAGTGACATATTAAGTTCAGAGTCCATTGAGCTGGAAGGCATCTGAGAGGTCAATCATATGGGTTGCTCCTATATTTTACAAAAGAATATATTAAGGCTCCTGATAACTAGCCCACGGTCCCATAACTCAGTTTCCTAAATTCTAGTCCAATACTCTTAAAATGTTATAGTCTTTGAATCTACAAGGAAGAAAGACAAGCTGCAAGTGTGTATTTAAGAGAGGGCTAAAATTTGGCTAGAAAATAACAAATACTTTCAGGAACTAATTCATATTTTTAAAGAAAGCATTATTAAGAAAGGCCTTATAAAACACCCTGAGAGATAAGCTTAAAATAATAAGACTGTGTTAATGACTTGTCAGAGATAGCCAGTGATCAATTTTGATGGTTTACAGGAGTTGTCTTTTGCACATTGTCCTAATATTTAATTTAATTTGTTTATAAGAAAAACATTATATGCTTTCTTAACTATGTAAGGGGAAACATTGAGACACTTCTAAAACTTTACAAAACTGTGCTTTTGGGGCTTCTCAGTTATCTTCAAATAATTGCCATTATTATTTATAAAAATTAGTTTCTTCTGTATACATTGCATGGTTCAGCAATTCACAACTCCTTTTGAATTGTGAGTTTGTGAAAAAAAATCATTAAAGAATCACAAAGGGTCTTTATTTATATGGGTCCTGTCTATTGACATTGGTCTTTCAAAATTAATATTGAGAAAAAAAATAAATGTTTAAGATAACAATAAATCTGTTATATGCATTTTTATGAAAAGTAATTTTCTAAAAAATGAAATGAGTAAACTGATGTTTTACACTTTTGCAAATTTCCTTGGTATCTGACTTCATAAAAGGCAACTGGATTCTTGTATCTTCTGCATTCAACCTGTCGTGATATATTGTTTTGGTTAAAGTATATGAAGAAAATCTGGCCTCATACAGATCCGTAGTTGGAAAGGGAGGTTTAACAGGTTTGTTTTTTTTTCAGATAATTGTGGATATTCTTCTTTGATACTAAACAATAACTCGACAAGTGATAGTTTTCTAAAGGTTAGTTTCAGTGTGGTATCTGGAGCCATACCAATGTGCTTTTGGTACTTTGGTACAGTAAGAGCCATTGGTTTCTCGCACTTTGAATAGATCCTTTGCCCGTACATAATTTTATAACACTAAGCATTCTTCATTCATTTGGAGAGTATGGGTCCTCTGAGTTATGCAGATTTTCTAATGTTGATGATTTCATTATATAATATCAAAAAATACATCTGTTAATATCATCACTAACCTCATTAGAAAAATCTTTAAGCATTGGGAAGCTGTTGAGCTCATAATGGCTAGTAGTTTTACAAAATTTTAATTTTTACTTGAAAACTCAAATTTTGTCACTGGCAATTAATACTGTCAGACCTGTTCCTTGAAGTGAGTCTTGCTTCTTTCATTTTGGAAGAAAATCCTGTCAAATACCTAAATCCAAATAACCAAAGTTTGTCTGCCAGTCACTTAAGTAATAATAGTGTTCCATGAAAAAAATAGCTCATTCAGCATACAACTCAAACAATTACAAAAGTGTGTTTTCCTCAACACAGCCATTATACTCTGCTATGCTGTGGGAGTGCTTTATGCATGTTTCCCATTTATCACATAGGATATTTAAAAATGTATACTCAAGAATCAAGTTTAATTAAAAGCAATAATTTTTACTAATTCAACAGGGACATTCTTAAGTGAAACTGGCATTTTTACAGTGAATACATGGCCCTGGAGACTTCACATTTTGGTGCCACTTCTTTGATTTATGTTAATGTACCAACAGTTTTACTCACCATTGCTTTTTCACCATCAGTGTAAAAAAAAAAAAAACAGTGAAAAAAGTCAATTTTCATTTAAGTATTATTATCAAAATTATTTTGACATTGTGGAGTTCCTAAAATCATCTAAAGAACCCTCTGTCTGTAGTCTACACTTTGAAATTATTAGCATAGTTAATATGTTCCTAAGAAAATACTAAATACTTCTATAAGAAGAAAAGAAAAAATTTCAAATAGATTTTAGGAGTATTCCTTAACAGATGGACTATCTTCTCTGGCAAATGTATCCTCACAGAAAGCCTATTAGGAAAGTTAATATTTTTATAGAGAATAAATTTGAGGTTTGAGTAGCTCAAACCTCAAAGCTCAGAAGATAAGCCACAAACTGGGAGAAAATATATACAAAAGGTACATCTGATTACGGTCTATTATCCAAAACATACAAAGAACTCTTAAAACTCAACAATAAGAAAACGAACAACCCATTTAAAAAAAATGGGTCAAAAGCCTTGAAAGACACCTCATCAAAGAAGATAAACAGATGGCAAATAAGCATATAAAAAGATGCTTCACATTATTTGTCATCAGAGAATTGCAAATTAAAACAACAATGAGATACCACTACACACCTATTAGAATGCCCAAAATCTAGAATATAGACAACATCAAATGATGGAGAGGTTGTGGAGCAACTGGAAGTCTCATTCATTGCTGGTGAGGATGCAAAATAGCATAGCCACTTTGGAAGACAGTTTGGCAGTTTCTTAAAAAACTAAACATAACTTAACCATATGATCCAGCATTTATGCTCCTTGGTATTTACCCATAGTAGTTGAAAACTTATATACACACAAAAACTGTACACAAATGTTTGTAGAAGCTTTATTCACAATTACCATAACCTAGAAGCAACCAAGATATCCGTCAGTAGGTGAATGGGTAAATAAACTGTGGTACATCCAAACAACGGAATATCATTCATCACTGAAAGGAAATGAGCTCTTAAAGCCATGAGAAGACATGGGTGAACTTTAAATACATATTACTAATTGAAAGTGAACAATTTGAAAAGGCTATATGCTGTCTGAGTTTAACTATATGACATTCTGGAAAAGGCAAAACTCTTCTCTTATCCTCAGGAATTATTAGTAGCCATGCTGGTGGTTAATGTTGATAACTAGAGACAAGCCCATTAAGGAGTCAACCATCTGTAGTACCACATACTTTCAGTAACTGCTTTCCTCTAGCTCCTCCTATGACTGGGCTGTATGCAAAGGTCACAGTGGGATGTTAATCACCATTTCTCTCCTCTAGGCCCTAAAAATAATGATATATGGAATGATAACAGCTCTTCTGCCTGTGTCAGTATAGTTTCAAAGCCAGCTTTTACTTACCTTATCACATTTAAACCTTTTAAAAGTCCATCGAGGCAGTTACGGGAGGGATTACTCAGTTTAATTAATTAATAAATGATGAAAGTCTGGCTTAGAGAAATGACTTTTCCAAGATCAGGAAGCTAGGTAGTACTTGAATCAAGGTTATTCTGGCTCCTGGTCAAGGTTTCTTTCCATTATGTTACACTGCTTCTGATTGTCAGTGACATTTACCATCATTACTATTTCATTGCCAGAGAATTTCACGGTGGGGGAGGAGGATATTGTGAAGGTAACGTGGCTTGAAATTTAGCCCGTGCTTCTTATCCAACTTTGCTTTATTTGTACTGAAATGAAATAAATCGAGCTAATTGTGACAATCATGTTAATGAATATGACTGAATAGAAATGACAGAATCAATGCATTTTGCTTTTTAAAAAAAGTTAATCAGGTCTTCTAACATTTGTAAAGTACGATGCCAAAAAGATCTTGATGCAAAAACAAAAATCTTTAATCAGACTAAATAAAACAATAATCAAATACATATGATTTTTTTCAGTATAATCTATATGGCAGCATACACCTCACATGATAGAAAATACTGGGTACTTATTTGACATTTGCATTTTCCATTCCAATATTTGTCTTCAGATAATTAGCTAGCCTGATTATAACACATGTTTGAATTGTTTTTATGAGCAACCCACTATTGTGTCTTTGGCTATCCCTATGAATTAATTTACAGGTATTTTGGTTTCCTCGTATATCAGTTTAACACATCTCCAAAAGTTAGCAATGGATGTTTTCATTGTGCTACTGGATACCCTATTTTATTTCTAATAATAATAAAAGAAACTTCACTTTATATCATTGTTACATTAAATAGACATATGTTTTATTTCGTGAACAACAAGGAAAAACACCATCTTTGGGCTATTTAATAGTGTTTTAATTCCTCTATGTAGACAAAAGTAATAGGCACTCATATTTGCCCAAATTTAATTTAAACCTCAAAATAGTTATTTAATATCTGACCTACTATAAACTTTAATTAAAATATGTATATTGCTTTAATTAAAATATATATATGTATATTCTGTCTAAACTAGGCAGATTCTTTGGGTAGTGTTTTAGATCATAATAGTAATAAGAACAGTAAACTGAATGTGTGCCAGGTACTGTGCTAGGTGCTTTACATGCATTATAGATTCATAGTCTATACTTATGATCTGAAATTATGGATTAATATTGATTAAAGCATAAATGACATAGTTACTATATGTGGAAACTTATTTTAAAAATGCTTTCAGCAAATACTCCATTAGGTACTCTCCAAAAAAGATTTATAGAGTACTGCCCTGGGAATTAGAAAAGTGAGGTATTATTCTAATAATCCGAAAAGTAACAGACATGCGAGTGGTGGGGGGATGTATATGATAGCTTTATTTTAGGCTTGTTAGAGTTTCCTGGAGCCCCAGTCTATTGTCTAATGAGTAATAGCCTTGACTGTTGTCACATCTCACATATGGAAAAATTTCAAATGTTTAGAGCCTTCCAGGTAATGTAATACCTGGGTTATTAGAGTGGTCTTTCAGAAGTTAGCTTCAGAAATAATAGAAAATATCCAAAAAGTAAAATCCTTTTGTGAAATATGGTATCATTTTATTTACAAATGACGGATTTTACTTTTTGCAGATGTGTCTTGCTGAATCAGGGCTCTCTTATCCCTGCCATCGGCTGACAGTGGGAAGAAGATCTTCACCTGCACAGACCCGGGAACAGTCCGAAGAGGTAAGCCTATTTACCAGCTTTTCAATGAACAGAAGGCCTATCCTCTACCTACCTGCCCACTTCCTGTTCTTTTTTATCTGCCATAGCAATGAATAGATAAAGTTAATGTAGTGTGAATAAAGTCTCAGTAAATTCTTGAAGGCGGAAACTTTCCATGCGAGGTTATTACTAATGTGCTCTTTTTTTTTTCTTTAAGTTTCATGTTTCAACAGACAGAATTTGGGTGGATTGGTTGAAATGATTTTTACTTAGAACTGTCAGATTAACAAAGGGATTTTCTTTGCTGCTGATTATATAGTTGAGTACATTTATTAGGATTGATCCTGAAGTCCTTTAACTCATTGAGTTGGTACACCTTTGAGCCAGGCATTGTGCTTGATACTAGGTAACAAAAATGAATAACAGTGTACCTGCATCAAGATGCTCAGAGTCAAAGGTAATAGATAATAATAATAACAATGTAATAAAGGTAATAAATGCTAGCAGTTAGAGCAGCAGGGTGCTATAGAAACAAAGAAAAGGAGCAGATAAGATTGAACATGTTCATGTGTGTGATGTGCCTGTGTCTGTCTTTGTGAGTCTCTACGATATTAAAAGGCAATATCTTTTCCATGGCTACATGTGTCCAACTATGACTGGTTATAAGGAAATGGGGTAGTGAGCCTTAATATTACAGTTTATCCATTTGAAAAGTTATCCATTTATTGTGCTCCTACTATGTGCTAGGAAAAGTCATTACCATGACATAAAAAGTGTATGCAACAGAGGTCATAACTTAATAGCACAGAAAAAGTTTATTTACATCAGTGTTTTTCAGGCTAGAGCATGATCCAAGTATTTAAAGGCTTAGGCTGATTTAGTAAAACCATTTTCTACTTACATTCTATACAAAATATGGTTGCAAATTTTTGTTGAAACTGACCATATATTTTGGACATATTATGGAAGCTGTCACAGCACCTCTCCAGCCATCCTCTGAATATATATTTCTGTCACTTAAATATGTGAAACAGAAATGAGACTACATAAATGAAATTCTAGTCTATGATCATCCTATGAAAATGATAATTTGCTACTTTGGTTTTTAACATTTTTTTTTAGAAATTCACAAAGAAAGAAGATTTTTCCCCTTGCTACAAATACTACAGTACTATTTTCTTGGGCCTCTAAAAATGTTAATTTCCTTTAAAAAGCCCATACTGTTTTCCCCAATATTTTATCTTACTAATCCTCTTCCTAGCTGCTTGGGTGGAACAGTATAGGGACCCCCTGGACCCAGGCTCCTTGGGAATTGTCTAATCCTTAGTTGACAGTGGAGGAATACCCCAAGAATAACAAAAAAACAAAAAACAACAAAAAAACCCACAAATTTTAAACATAGTTAATGTTAAAACCATTATAACTTCAATTAAGGAAACATCTGTTGAATGCTCATTATGTGCTAGTTAGATGACTGTAAACTGTTAATTTTCATATTGTATAATTAATGAGAAAATTGAGGCAAGCACCAGAAACTAGGGGAGCACAAATATAGGGGTGTGGTATAATTTTCAAGAATGTTTGCAGGCAAAATCCTTGTTTGCCTTATCCATCTCACACTAGCCCGAATACCTAGTGTGCTGCCTGGCACATACCAGCCATAGAAAAAATATATGTGAATGAATACTTTAAAAATTAAAAGAAGAAAAGCTACAGGAGTTGACATCCAAATCGAATTATAAAGAATGAGTCACAGTCAGCCACATGAAGAAACATGGAAATGGTATTCCATTCAGAGGAAACAGTATGATCTGATTAGTAAATGGGGACAGAGCAGTGCCGTTTGGTGTTTGTGCAAAATAAAACAGAAGACAAAGATATGGGATGAGGCCAAGGTGAGTAGGTCTTGTATGTCTAATGGAGAACTTGTACTCTGGGGAGCAATAGAAGACAAGTGGGGAATGGTTTGGGGGTGTTTGTTTGTTTGTTTGTTTTTTCCCAAATCCACATTTTAGAGAAGAGCACTTTGGCTGCTATGCAGGGGCTAGATACAGACGGAGAAATCAGATATGAATCTATTGCACTGGTATAGGCAAAAGATAATGACTTCCTGAACTAGAACGTCAGTAGTAGAAAGAGAGGAGGATAGGGATTCAGGAAATGTTTTAGAAAGAAAATTATAGGACTAGTAACTAATAGGATCTGTGGGAGAAGAGCGATATTTAGGTTTTGGCTTGAGTGACTAAAGATTCATTCAGTATTCAATAAATTCTGATTATATACCTGCTCTACACCTGGTGCTGGTGTAAGTGCTGGGAATATGGCTGTGAACAGTCTTTCCATAAAGGGGTTTGTACCTAACAAAAAAATAAAAGTGAATGCAGATAATTGCCAAAAATCTTTATTCCAATTTTTAAAACTCGATGAGACACATATTTAGCTTGTCTGCCTGTGGTGCAATGCTACATACTGTTGGCTCCTAAACTACAGTTCCTCAACATCCCTATGTGAATGCCCACTGCAGATTCGCTCTCTACAAAACTGCACCTACCATGTCTCCCCCAAAATCTATCTCCTCACCCATATGAATGCTTATCATCAACTCAAGCCAAAAACTTTGTTTCAGTCACTGAGGGACTTGCTGTTCTTTGAAACTATTCCTTCCAACTGATCTAATACATCAAGATTTTTAGGATCCTTTTTTTTTCTATTCATATAAGGTTATTTTCACATTAGCATCAAATTTGTTACATTACTTTGTTTGTTGAGAAGTTTCTTGCTATTAGAGTTTATGTTCTGGCCATTACCTGGATTTTACCCCATCTAACCTCTCCAGCAACATGGGTTAGGTAGAAGGGGTCTCGTGCATTTTACCCTCCCCCTCTCTATTGGTTCCTTTTCTTCATCCTAAAAACATGTTCCAGTCTTCTCATCCTAAAAAAAATATTCCTTCAAACCAGGCTTCCCCTCAAGCTTTAGCTTCATCTTTCCTTCTTTTTTTTTTCCCATAGTCAAGCTTCATAGAGTAATCTATATTAGATGTCTGTTTCTTCATCTTCTATTAACTTAACTTACTACAACTTGGCTTTTTTCTACCATGTGACTAAAATTGAATATAACTATTAGAGTTAGATAATAGTTTTTGTAAGAGACCATGCTACACCATCTCTTTTCATTTTCACAGCCACCTTTGTGGGTCAGTATTAATCACATTCTACAGTGGGGATGCAAAGGCATACAAAAGATGGATGGTAGAGTATTCAATGCCAAGTCTTTTGATTATTAATTCAGGCTTCTTCGTTGTGTTTTTTGTTGTTGTTGTCATAATACCATAGCTATCTCTTTCTTAATCCTCATTCTACTAAACCTGTTTACAGTTCTTGTCTCCATTGAAATTTCCTTAGACCTTGCTTCTAAGATTCTTTCTCTCAATTGACTTTCTAATCTTTGACAGTATCTCTCCATCTCTTTTACCATTTCTCTTTCACCAATTGAAATATTTATATATTCATATATTTATATATTTAATATTAATTTATATATTTATACTTACATATTCATGTATTTAATATATAATTATATGTATGCATATTCTCTTATCCTTATCACTTTTTTTCCTTTATTTTTTAACTGAGTGATCTTATTCATTCCTATAACCTCAACTATTATTTATATGCTGATTACTTCCAAATCTAAATCTTTTCTGGGCCTCTTTTCTGAGCCGCTAAGATTTTTTTTCCAGCTGCCCACTGGATGTTTTTACCAGGTTGTCCTACAGCTTCCTCAAATTTATTCTATGTAAGAACTGGCCTCAGTATCCTCCCTCACCAAACCTGACCTTCTCTACCTTCTGAATCATCTAAATTATGATGTGTTTTCCTCTTCCATTTTTTTCATCCTCAAATATAATTAGTCAATGGTTTTTATCAGTTCTGCTGAAGTATATTTTAAGTCTGTTCCCTCCATTCAATTCACACTGCTACTGCACAAGTGCTCTCACTTGTAACTTTGAAGTATGTCTCCTTTCTCATATTTTCAGGTCTAATCTTCCATATGGTGCCACACTACCCCAAACACACATAGTCATATGCAGAGCCATCAGAGTTGTTCTTTTGAACAATCCTCTGCCTAAAAACCTTTAGTGATTTCTCTGTTGCCGTTAGAGTAAAGTCCAGATACCTTAATGTGCCAGTTTAAGGGCTACAGTCTAATTCCATCTACAATCTAGTTCCATCACATCTTTTGTCCTCACTGCCAGTCCACATTCCTCTCCCATACATAGAGCTGATGATTCAGTTTGCTTTTCTGAAGTCTTCATTGATTTTTTAAAATACCCAATTCCTTGCCTGAGTTTTTTCTCTGTCTAGAGTACAGCTCCCTCCCTACCAGTTTTCCATTACACACACTCCACAACATTGATATCTTTTTGTAAGGTATGGATTAATTGTTAGCACTTATGTGAAGCCTTGCACAGTTGTCTTCCCTGATCCCAGAGTAACTGACTGTTCTCTCCTTTATTCTTCTTTATTTATACCTTTATTGTATCTCTTATCATACTGAAAAAGACATATTTGCAACTAAATATATCTTCCTTTAGAATGAGGATTTCTTGAAGGCTGGAACCATGTTTTATCTCTGTATCCGTAGCTTTTAACCTGGTACTTTGACATAATAAGTAGTTGGTGAAAGGAATATCTACTTCAAGTATAAGTTTGCCTTAGTACCAAGTATATATGAGTTCTTATTTTTTGTCTGAAACAGTTTAGTTACTATCTCCTTTAGGAAGTTTGCCCTGATCCTCCCATTCCCAGTGCATTAAATGCTCTCCTCTGAACTTACCTGTCATACACTTATTACTAGGTATTATAATTATCTTTTTATTTTGTATGGTATTCTTTAAGAGAACATAGTCTATATCTTTCATAGAGGTCCAGACAGCATGGTATTTAGTAGGGGTTCATAAGTGTTTGTTAAATGATAAAGGGAATAAATGAGTATAATAAACAGCTAAAGTAGAATCACAATTTTTTTAGCTGTTTTTAAAATTCTGAACAAATAACTCCTCTGAATTCAAAGAATTTTAGGGCAGCCATGAATGAACCAAGAGATTATCTATTCTCATCAGCAAACATTAATGAAAAAAAAGATTGTTTATCTCATTTTTTAGGAAAAGCTTTTCCTAACCTGTTAGATGGCTGATAAGAAAATGTGAAGAGATTGGAAGTTCCTTATACATAATTAAGTAGCTCATTCTTGCAGATACTTCAATAATTCATATTTGAAATATACTTTTTTCAACAAAATCGGCTTTTTAGATACCTCCCTTTGAAGATGTAGAATTTTGCTTTCTGGGATAGTAAGAGATTTGGGAATTCTATACTGCGTGAAGATAAAATGAATGATAAGTTACATGGGCACAAAATTAAATCACCATCTTAGTATGAGGTGAAATCCTAATGTTAGGAAAGGGGCTATTATTTGATTGAAAAATGAATTAGGAAAATGGGGGATAAGGTAAAAGGGGTGAGGAAGAAAAGATGATATGTAGAACAGTCCCTTTCTTTTCACCCCTGTGTCCGTCGATCCTCCTTCTTAATCTGATGCCTCTTGAAGAAGGGGTGAGTACTAGGCAAGACTAAGTGAAGGCTGAGATGATAGTGTAGTTGATAGAGGGTGTGAGAAGGTTTATTATACCGGACCTTTGTTTCTTTCCACTTGTCTAGGAACCTGGATGAGCATCCAACAGGAACATGTAGTGTACCTTTTAGATCCTGAGCCTTTACCTGTTTAAAACTGAGCCTCAAAGTCCAAGGGAACTTGATATTCTAGATATTTGCCTGCCTGAAACACACGGGAATTCAAGCACAAGTGTGATGTTAGTAAATGTGTTATTTTGTAGAGGAGGCTCCCTCACTGCTTTGACATTTGAAGGGGTTTTGCATTTTTAAGGTGTTGCATTGCTAAAATCAGGAGAGGATCTTGGCTCTACAAAGCAAAATACTGAAGTAGGATTAGGATCACCAGTAGAACCAAGGTTTCTGTGAGAAATAATGGTACAGTCAGAAGAGCGGATAGACAGCTTAGGGGAAGGGCCATTCAATTTTATTCCTCCAATAAGTATATGTTCATTACCTTCTCTGTTCACACTATTTGGAAGACTGTCTTTATGAAGGAAAATGTTGCAGTTCTGAGCATTAATGCTTGGTTATGCCCAAGGAGGAAATGTTAAGCCTACTGAGTCAATTGGAGTGAATGTCTTGGCTTCCTCATTTGGAGCTATAAGGCTCACCAAATCAGTAGTCTTTTAAATTGTTCCACATTATTTCGAGAGCCTTTGAAGATACACCATCTGTCAAAAGGATATGAGGAAGAAAAGGCCCCGCCCAGGAGCATTAGGCTCCCCAGTGCCCTCTCTCTGCATTAGCCAGAGTAGCCTTACTTTTATATATTGTGTGCACTGCAGTTTTATAAAATGTTATGCTTGGGGCTGGGTGAAGGAGGTAACCCTGTGAAAAGAAGTTTGAAAACACTGATGAGACGTCTTTAAAATCCCTTCCAGCTTTAAAATCTATGATTCTATTGCTGTCCAAACTCTAGCATGCCCTATAGCTAAGTTTTATGAATCTTTGATTCTAAGTTTCTCTTAATGCTTTTCTGGCAAATATTTATCTCTGATTTAGGCTCTTTTGCATAGACTGAGGAATCAAATTGTTTCCCCATTCACAACTTAAGTACATAGTGCCATATTTTAAAAGATAGAAATTTCATTTATTTGTCTTTATTTGTTGCTCATAGCACTGGCAGACTTTTAGCCAGATACTTTACTGGAGCCCTGTTCTCATCCAAGGCATAAATACTTGTCAGTATTCATAACTCAGTTTAAATGTTTTAAGTCTCAGTATTTTTGAAATCCCATTCTAACTAGAGATCAGCAGCCTAGTTCTGAAGTTGTTTTTAATTGTAATACCTTACATCTCAACTGATGTTGCTGAAAACAAAATAAGCAGAACATGTTTATCAGTGCCCACTATATAGTAGTATATTCTCAATAATATACTACTTTATTTAATACAAGTATCATTATTGCATCTCATATTTAATAGCCTTCAGTTTACAAAGAACTTTCATATATAGTATATTTCGTGCTATCTTCTAATAATACTGTGAGAATAGTGTACCATATTCACTAATGAGAAATTTGAGAACCATTGCAGTAAGGAAGTGCCAAGTTTGAAAATGCTACCATTACTTTACCTGACAAATATAGATTTATGTGAGCTTTTTGAAAGACTCATATAGCTTACTTAGTCTCTGATCTCTCCTACTGTACCTATCTCCTCATTTATTGAGCAAATATTTGTTGAGCACTTAATTGTGTTTCTATAGGCTAGGGATAAAAACCACAAAAACCCTGTCTTCGTTGAGTTTGTAAGCATCCTTCTTCTTCTTCAGTCTCTAACCTTTAGTCTAGGGGTATCATCACAAATTTAGAAATATATGTAAGCCTTAAACTGAAAAATATTGAGCTTTGCTCTAGCAAATGGCTTCTTCTTTAATAAAACTTTTATAATGCTAAATGTGATTATATAACTTATACAATGGAATTTGATTACCTAAAGTCAATGTAAAACTAATCAGGACTTTCTTTATATAGCAAAGCACCGATGTTCATATGGTTAGTGATAGTGATGGAGATGACTTTGAAGATGCTTCCGAATTTGGGGTGGATGATGGTGAAGTATTCGGCATGGCGTCATCTGCCCTGAGAAAATCTCCAATGAGTGAGTATTAATAGCTCTTTGGGTCCAGCATTATATTTCTCCCTCCTAGTGCCAAAACTTATGAAGGAAAGTGAACTCGAAAATGTCTTTCTGACCTTCAAGTTTGGAGAGAGAAAATATAACAAAATATATTTGTTAGAACCAGAGCTTCTTGAGTTTTGATTTTATTAAGCCCAACATTTCCCAGTGCTTTAGTAAACTTTATTAAAACTGCAAGGGAATATTAACTTCTGTTTCACATGTATAATTATTTATGAATTTGTCTCTTTAAACCTAGAGGTAGATAAACAAATAACTGTACTTTCTGTGACTGTACTTGTTTCCCCACATCTTATTGGAGATCTCAGTTTTGAGAGTAGTAATATCACTTTTCCATTCACTGGTACACATCTTTGAAAGGAAAAAAATAAACTAAATGTGCCATCTTCCTCACTTTCACCTTGTAAGATGCATACTATAGAATCACAAGTGGTTGCTATATGCAAAATGACCTTTAAAAAAAGTCCTTAAATGGCTCATTTACTCTGAAATTAGGAAATTCCTGTGGGCAGAAATAGATATGATATTTACATAAAATTGATTTTTTCTGATTATTAAGGTCTTTAAAGTAATTTCACATTTTTAAATATAATTTAATCACAAGATGTCATTTCAAGAAAACATTGAAATTCTAATTGATGTCTGGCACATATTTTAAACGCTTTTTAGCAGAATTGTGTCAGTCGATTTTCCAAAATTTATGAGCTTGAATTTTTTTTAAGTTTCTTTTTTAAGGTTTGATGAAATCTTCTAATGTATATCGAGTTAAAATGTCTCCTCAGATATATCACAGAAGCTAAAATTTAATTTTATTTCTTCTTTATTGATTAAATATATTTCTTATATGTGGGATTAGATGTTATGTGGTTTGTTTTTGTGTCTATTTGTTTTGTTTTTTTTGTTTTTGTTTTTTCTTTTGTTTGTTTTTTAGTGCCAGAAAACGCAGAAAATGAAGGAGATGCCTTATTACAATTTACAGCAGAGTTTTCTTCAAGGTAGGGTTAGGACCTTAACTATATAAAATTGATATTCTTTTAATGCTACTGTGATTTTTCTGGAGCAATTGTAATCATAAGTTGATTGTTTTTAATTTCTCCTTAAAGTGTTCAAAGGATACATTTATCAATCTATATAGTCTTGATAGTAAAACACGTATATTTCAGTGTTAGATAACTAATAAACCACATGCCATTTCAGAGATGTATTCATCTTATCTTTATATCTTTATTGAAGCACAATAACTTAATATCTTGACTATATTCTCAAAGGACTAGGTTGTAGTATAATACTTTTTAATATATCCTAGGAAAAACAAAATATCTTGTAAAATAATATTACATAAAAAGATAATTTAATTTTTTTAATGTAAGTTTTTTTATTTTAATATTTGTTTCAGAATCATTTAGCATTTTTTCTTTTAAGAGTCTAATATAATATGTTTTATATGCATTTGAAATTTCCTTTAGGTGTTTATAAAGATTTGAATATTTAACCCTAAGTTTTCATGTGAATGATATTTCTCTTTAGTTCTGTTTTCCTCTGTAATACTATAATTTGGAAATTTTGTAGGATACCATTTTTTTGCCCTCTCTGTTGGACTTGCAGAACTAAAATGGAAAGTTAAGGACACCGTAACTAGGAAAATCTTATGAAAGTGGGTAACCAAGAATTGCTCCTTATAAATGGCATGGTTTTGTGGCACTTATTAAATACATTTGCTAGATGTACTTATTATATATATCAGTATAGGCTGATATTCTTCTAAGAAGAATTCTAAAAATGAATGAAATTCATTGCCAGAACTTTAAAGAAATGTTTTAATGATTGGTCTGTTCTTAACAGACATTAGCCCCAACATTTGCTTGTTATTGGATAGAGTTGTGAAACTTTGATGTAAATTTGAAATGTATTTTAATTAATAGACACAATTTTTTCTATAGATATGGTGACTGTCATCCTGTATTTTTTATTGGCTCATTAGAAGCTGCTTTTCAAGAGGCCTTCTATGTGAAAGCCCGAGATGTAAGTGCAATCTTACCTTTTCTGATTAAAAGTGCATCCCATAAATTTACCACTAGGCCCGAGGCAATGCTTGGTGTTTTCTGTTGTTTTTCAGACTGAAGTCTTGATTTTGTTTCTGGTTCATCTACCAACCTAATCATCAGCAAGATACCCATTTCAGAAGGGTAGTAGTATGATACGGTACTGCTGTCTCTTGCAAAAGGCTTTGGCAAGCTCTGAAACAGGATTTTTTGTAGGGAAGAGAAAGGCAGACATGCTTAGAAGGGACCCGGCTACTTGTTTGTATTCTTTTCAGTTATGTAATTGACAGTTTCTTGCTAAAGGATTTGTTCTTCAGTCTTTTCCCAAAATGATTATTTCATTTGATAATATATAGTTAATAACTACAATATTTTTTCCCCAAAAGTCATTTTAGACAACAGAAATATTCTTCCTTAAATACAGAAATGGGCTTTGTAATTTTGAAACCAAGAGATTGATGTTTATAACAAAAATTGAGAAGATACATTTTAAACAAGAAGGTTCTATGAAATCACTTATATGCTGACACAGCTGTCCAGTAATCTGGCTCCTGCCTCTTCCCATTCCCTGACTTACACTTAATAAATCTAGCTGTAGTGTACCATTTGTATTTTTCCGTAATCTTACTCTTTTTTTCATGCTTCCTAACACTGTCAGGAATGCCTTTCATCCTGCTCTTTGCCTGGTTGACTCTTCCACTTCCTCTGAGTCTTCCACTGCAGTCACATTGACCACACCCTGTCCTTTGGTATTTTGCAGATACCTTTTCTTATCTTATTGTTACACTTAACACATCGCCTGTAATTGCTTGTAATTATCCATTCTCTCTCTATATAGGTCTTCTCAAGAGATTTTATTTTCTTTTTAGCAGTGACTGTGTACCTTGCATCCCTATACATAGTAAATATTCTATATATTCGATGAATGAAAGAAAAACAGAGGAAGGAGTAGTGTATCAATGGAATAGGGGGAAAGTTATTGGAATTAAAGAGGGCAAGGTATTTTTAGAATAGAGTGCGAAGATGCCTCTGAAATCTTTAGTTTCTAGTTTCTGTTCAACTCTGACCTAAAGAAAAATTTATTTTAAATAAATTTTAAAAATTGTCTTCTTCCAAATCAATAATTCGTGATGAAACTTAGAGCTATCATTTAGTTTAATGAAGTAGATTAAGAAATATAAGCATAAACCGTTCTTTATCCTAAGAATAGTGGAATAGCCAAATATAAAGGCTATTTTAAGCATCTGTTTTTCTAAACTCTTAAATCCGCATACAATGGATGTTATTTTTGAAGAAATACATATTTATAATAATACATTTATAGTTTTCATAAGTACAGGTTTATAGAAAATACTGAAAAGCAAAAAGAAAATATTCTAACAAAGATTAAAGGTTAACTTTGTGATATGTTTTTTCATAACTTTATTGTATATTTCAATGAGTACATTTGTGCATATTTAATACATAATTGAGTCATGTTATAATTTTGTTAAAACAGCTTATTTTCACCTTTTAATATTATTTTCTTAATTATATTTTATTTTTTAACTTTTTATTGAAACAATTTTAATTCAGGAAAAGCAATACAATAAATACCCAAGTTCCCTATACCTAGATTTAATAATTACTAAAATTTTGCTATTTTTGCTTCTTCTATATTCAGAGTATTTAAAAGTTTAATGGAGTTTTAAGCCTTAAAAACTTAAAAAGTTTATAAGTGCTGTTCACTTATGAAAGAATAGCATTTGAAATTAAATTATTTATATTTTTTGTACTTATTTAAGTATGTGATTTTGATGAATAAATTATTTTGGTAATTTTTTTTAGTTCCTCTTATTGAAATGGCAAACATTTATTAGAACAGAAAATAAATTTAAGATTTATTATTCAAAATTCAAAAACAAATGTAAAAGGAATATAAAGTTTCTCATGTGATTTTTTTTAAGTTTGTAGCAGTTAAATGTTTGAAATTATTAAAACTTAAACTGCACGTGAATGTTTAGGATACCCTTGTATGTTCATTATTTTTTGCTAAACCATTTCAAAGTAACACACATCATATTTTATCCCTAAAAACATCTGCATGCATTTTTCAAAAATAACGATAGTCTCCAACATAATCATGATACCATTATCACATATAACAAAATTAACAATAATTCCCAAATATCATCTAATAGTCAGTACATATTCATACTTCACCAGTTGTCCCAATATGTCTTTTTAACTGTTTCTTTTTGTTTTGTTTTTTTAAGCTACAATACATGCAAGGAAGATGAATTATGTATTTGGTTGTTAGATTTCTTAAATCCCTTTTAAGCAAGCACCTCTTCTCTCTTGTTTTTTTCCCATGACATTTGCTTTGTGAAGAAACATGCTCGATGACTTACACATTGTTCCAAATTCTGGATTTGTGTGATTATTTCCTTATGATATTATTTAACTTGCTCCTCTATCTCTGTATTTCCTGAGAAGTGGATATTAGGTCTAAAAGCTTTGTTCAATTCAAGTTTAACTTTTTTTGCAAGAACGCTGTGTAAGTAATGCTAAATACTTTATTATAATAGGATTTTTAATGGTTGTGAGTCTCTCATTGTGTGGCCATGTTATTATATTTAAACAATGACTTATTGTTGGATATAAACATATTTGAAAGAGTACATAATTATATCTTTAAAATAATATATTTTTTAAATTTATTCTTTGATAAGAACGTATTTGGGATGTGTCCGTCTCTTTCCAGCAAGATTGCTAAGCAGTTGAAATAACTGGAAAACGTCAGGGCTTTTTGTTACTTAAACTGTAACTCCAAAATAGGCATCGATATCTTTTAAATCCCATTTTAAAAGCTACTGTAAGTAAGATACACTGTGTATATCTTAAACATTATAACTTTACATAAAGAAACTTATTTACATTTTCAGTATGTTAGACAAAAAAATCTTTTATTAATTGTCTTATACAGTAAATTGGCATTTGAATTTATTCAGACTAATGATCCCCAGGGGAGCATAAACTCTTGCTTATTAATTTCTGGGTATTTCTAATGAAACAATTGATTGTTTTTGATTAGTGTCTTGGTCTTTTAACAGATAAAAATAATTGCTTCATCTAATTAA
Organism: Pteropus medius; assembly: GCF_902729225.1. Lineage (NCBI taxonomy): Eukaryota > Metazoa > Chordata > Mammalia > Chiroptera > Pteropodidae > Pteropus > Pteropus medius. The sequence continues at coordinate 5,456,334 of NW_024340701.1, read as the reverse complement.
AAGTTTTACTTATATTAGATTCATGCCAAAATCCACTGACCTCTTTGGACTCCTAAACTCTTTATCTTTCTCCCCTTGTCTTCTTTCCTCATTTCTCTTTTCCAGATTAGAAATCAGCAGTTTACTTATTATTATATTACTCTAGACTTAAGTAAAATTTATTCACTTAAGTAAAATGGATAAATTATTTAAAATTAAATCTAAGCAGATACATTTATTATGGTCATCAACCAAATTATGCACATCTCTTTTTAATTAAAGAGTACTATGTAAATATACAAATCGTACTTCAGATTTACATAGTACTCTGGTTTCTAAAACATTTTCCTATATATTTCATTTGAATCCCACAACAAACCAGTATGAAATCAGCATTGCCATTGTAGGAATGAGAAAGCTCAGAGAAGCTACATGACTTGCTCAAAGACACATAATAATAAGTAGTGAGGCCGAATAAGAGCTCAGACGTTCCAACACAGTTAAGTATGTTTTATGCTATACCACCATACTTCAGTTTTCAATGCTAACTTCTGTACGGAAGGATTCAGTTACCAAACTTCAATCTACTTTTCAGATTTCACGTTTGAGAAATGTGAAAACAAATCTTTTTCAATATTATTTTTTAAAACTCTTGAATGAATCGTTTTCAAGAAAATAGTTTGCTGATGTTCAAATATTTTAAAGCGAGTGTGACCGATACTATGACATTCTTACTAAATTTCTTTCATCTTAAATATCACATGTTTAATTTAAACTGTGGGAGGCACATTAATTTTACCAGGGCAACAGATGAGCCTCAAGCACCAACATTCTTCACTTGAAGTGAGAAATTGAGTTCCAAGAGTAAATAAAAACAAGATTGAAGGTTTAAATCCTCTGCTAGGCTTTTTGAACTTATATACTCATTAAATGTTTATTGGAGTGGTGGGATTACAAAGGATTTGGGGAGCTTCATCAACTGGTATATAGTTAATCACTAAGTAAAACACTACATTTGATAAAGTGTTTCTCACGATGCCACATTCAATCCATCTTAATGAAAACTGCTTCAAACTGATTTCATTTGAGAGCACTTGGTGGTGAGAGTGCTCGTAGTTCTTTCTGCCTTTTTCATGAGGAATTTACAGTACTGTCCAAAGCAGAGCTCCAACTTCAGTAAAACAGGTATTCTAAGTTCTTGTGTTTAAGTATATTGTGACAAAGTTTTGACTTTTGACAATGGGTTGATCAGTTTTATGACCTCCAGTCCCTTTCCCTTAACTATTAGGATGCTCACTCAGTTGAAGGCCATAAATATCACATGTCAGCTGGGATATAGAGGTTTCCTACCCTTGAGATGCTCACAGTCTAGTAGGAAAATAACACGATATAAGCAGAACTACATAGCGTAATGCGCTATAGAAGCAAAGAGGAGAGGTACTTCATCTACCTTAAAAGTTCAGGGAGACTTCTTGAGGAGGTATCTCTGACCTAATCTTAAAAGATAACTAATGCTATGGCAAATAACAGAATTATAAACAACAACAGAGTTCTAAAGCAAAGACAAGAAGATTAAAATGAGGGTACTACAAGCCAAAAAATTAAGTCAGAGACCAAAAACTGCAAGACACAGAGTTGGATTGCAGAGCCTGAGGCTGGAAAGATCGGCAAGGTCCAAGGCATGGAGGACACTGTGATCCCCAGTATTACCTAGCATTTTAAAGGTATATGTTGACTGAAGCTTATATTTCATCTTTAGATAAGTGAGAACAATGGTTAGCCTCCTTAATTAAGGTTGCAGAAATTATCACTGGTCACATCGTGATTCTCTGGGAGTTTCTTAAAGAAAGTTCTTTTTCTTGGTATAACTGCCCCACCTTTCATTCCTGCTACCCCCTGAATTATCTTCACAACAAAAAGCACCCTAGAGCAATGGTCCCCAACCTTTTTAGCACCGGAGACTGGTGAGCTCCTATGAGAATCTAATGCCTGATGATCTGAGGTATTGCTGAGGTGGTGATTCTAACGCTCGAGAGTGGCTGCAAATACAGATGAAGCTGCGCTTGCTCACCCAGGGCTCACCTCCTGCTGTGTGGCCCAGTTCCTAATGGGTCCATGGCCAGGGGGATGGGGACATTTGTATTTTCTAAAAATCGACAGCAATAAAAATCCCAGTGCCAAAGCTTATCTCTCACATGAAAGATTGTTCCTTTCCCAGCATCCCCTTGGAACACTGGGCTTTGATATCAGTAATCCTGTTACACCTCTTTAGATTTTGATTGCAGACTCAATGCTGTTTGCAGATATTACACATAAAACAAGTACTCAATTCTTGATTTCCCACTTAATAACTCTGTGGCCCATAGGAGTAATAATCCTATTTCTAATCTGGGGGAAAAAAAGATGATCATGATGATAATATCTACTTTATATGGTTGTTTTAAAGATTTAATGGGCTGCTACCCATAAATGTACCCAGCACTGTGGCTAAGGTGCTGTTCAACATTTTTGGACAAATTTGAGAAATGTCTGTAAAATAACAAAACTGACTTTCTCATATAATTCATGAACTAGCTCTAAGAACAGTTCCAGAAGGGAATTTTGAGAATCCCTATGAGCATTTATATCAAAATGAATGCTTTGCTTTAACAGTGCCTATTAGTTATTGTTTTATTACATTTTTTAAATCAGCCCATTTTAAAGTAGTGCTATGTCTACTTCCTCATGTTAAAAGAAATCTAAGTACCACCACTGATCAGTGTTTTTTAAGAAAAATAAGTCGTACACAAATCTGAAGCCACAGCTGTAGTTGGTGAGTTTCTAGCACTCCACCATCCAGAGAAACTAGGCAAACTTTTTTGTGCTTTGGAAAATATGCCCAGTCTGTTCATCTTGTCATTTTGTTTTCTTTTCAATTTAAATTCCTTAAAGGCAGGCAATGTTTTTAGAGTAATTTTATATGCACATGTGTAAGATAAGAACTAAGACGCTATTATAATTTCTTAAGTATGTTTTCATTGTACAAATAAAATGTAGAAAATAATTACAATACTCATATATTTAAAGTAGAAAATTAGTTACCACATAATCCCAAACGTGAATATAGCCACTATTAAACATTTTTACTTTTAAATGTGATTTGTAAAAACTCCTCCAAATATGTACATCAGTAAAGAAGTTGATATGTTTTACATAAATGCAACAATATTGAATATGCTGTCTTGTAATTAGACAGTAACACTAAACAGTACATTGTCAGTGCCATATTTAGAATTTGCCTCTAATTCTCCAACAGAATCATCACAGTTACCTAATTAAAATTGTAAAAATTTTTAGTGTCCATATTAAAATTATTTTTAAATGAATTAAAAATGTATTAAATTTAAGATATGGTGCCATATAAAATGCTCTTAGTTTATGACTATTCACCGTCCTTTTGAAAACCATTTCACTATATTTGAAAAGCTATATAGATAAAATTTATTAAAATATCAAAAGCAAGGCTGATTTCCATTAATGTACTTTATCCATATTTGTATCATTTCTCCCAAAGGGCACTCCCTGGCCTAGAAAGTATTTGTCATTCATATTACCTATTTTAAAAGGATAAAAAGCTGAATTGGATCTCCAGGTATTTCACATGTAAATTCAAGAAATCTGTTTCATAACTAATTGTAAACATTTTCACTTAAAAATAAGAGGTATGGTAAAAAGAGTAATAATTAAAATTCTTATGTTTAAATTCTGGCTCCCCATTTACTAGCTGGATGCTATTAACTGAGTTACTCAACTTCTCTGAGCATCAATATCTACATTTAAAATTTTGTATTGTAATTCATACCTCACAAGGTTGTTTAACAAAAAATTAATATATGTAAAACTTCTTTGAAATGTATGTGAAACATCTTTAAGATTGTTTATAGTAGATGGACATTGATTGAATAAATCAGGCAGATTTGGATTTGAAATTAGACCCTGATACTGATTGGTTATATAAGCCTCCATTTTATTTTCTCTCGAATAGGGATAAAAATATCTTGGCTGTTAAACCACCTTGGAATAATGAATCATAATAACCAAGTTATTCAGATGCACACATTAATAGGCCTGTTCAATTGGTTTATATGGTACATGTAGAAGAGCAGGAGATAAAGCTAAAATAGAGAAGTACACTGAGGTTTCATCATGGAAATCCCTGAATGCCAGCTAAAGACTTTTGTTGTTGGGCAGTGTTAGCTTTTGAAAGTTTTTGAAGAGAGTGACACCTTCAGAACTATACTGTAGTCATATGCCGCATAATGATATTTCAGTCAACGACGAGCTGCATGTATGACTGGTATACCATTAACTCTGGGTATGAGGTAGGCTATACCATCTAGATTTGTGTAGTGCCCTCCATTGTCCCACAGCGATGAACTCAACTAACAATGCATTTCTCAGAACGTCATTAAGCAACACATTACTATATAGGAATAAGAAGTGTGGTAGCAATTTGATAGGATGGATTGAAAGGGAGAAATTGGTGGCAGTGAGACTGTGCAACTGTATATATTTACATATATATGAAGTTGTGAAGTGTCAGGCGATGATTAGAAAATCATAGTACAGTAATAGCACAATATAATGTACAAAATTTTTAGCTCCTAAATTTCACAGCCTGTTAGCTTTTATGTATTTTTTTATACTATATATCTTTTAGTATCCTGTTTCTCCCACACTCTCCTTGGAATGCCTAAAAAGCAAAATACTGCTTTTGTCATAGACCTACACTAATGTGCTCTGGCCTTTCTTTTCTCTGCAAAGCATTACAGTAGAATCTGAAGGCTCTGTTGGTTTTATATTTGTCTTGTCATTTGCAGTCTTTTATAAATAACTATATTAAGAAAATCAAAGTATTTCCGATGTTAAGTAGTACATAGCATCTTTATTAAAGATATTGGAAACTTAACTTCTCTTGCATATACACTTATGAAGAATTCCAAAAACAGGCAAGCTATATAAGCAGGTATTTTCACAGAAAAGTAAAACAACTCATAAATATAAAAGATGCTCCATACCTTTTATAAAAATTTTTTCTTTAATTAAGAAATACAGGTTAAAACTATACTAATATGTCACTTTCACCTATCATAATAGCAAATTTTTGCCTGCATATATACTTAAGAATAAGAGAAATATATAAATACAAGGACATTCTCTATAGTATGGTTTATAATAGCAAAAAATTGGAAATACTTTAAATGTCATTCTTTCAGTGTAAGACTATGTTACCATTAAAAAGAATGAAACCACTTCATATATATTGATGTGGAATGATGTTCAAGATATATTGTTAAATGAAAAAAGTGAGTTGCATACTAGTGTATATATAGTATGCCACTTTTTGTACAAATTATGTATGTGAGTAGATAGATAGATAACATGGATCATAAAATGAAAAAAAATCCCTGAACCAATCACAATGGCTTCAACCTTTCTATTGAGTTTTAAATATAATATGGCACACATAACATTTCAGGTAGATGGACACTTCACTATTATACTGTTGTAAATCCCAGTAGGCCGTCCTCTCTGGATATGGATATTAAATGGACTGGACCACATGTTAGCAGTGAAGGCCCTCCCTGATCTTTGCATGAAGACTAGACTAGATGCACACCAAGGAGCAACCTCCATGTCTTCTTTTCCCTTCATCCAATCATGGTTTCTACTTGGCCTTCTAAAAATAGGGTCTCCTTTTCTCACCAGCAGATATACCAGATGGATCTTTCTAATGAGCATTTGCCTTAGGCCGGTCGCAGTTATAATACCTTAACGGTGTAATTCGGGGCCCATTGGAAGCTGTGGGAATCTTTCTGATAGGCCAAGAACTAATCTATAAATATATCTTTAGATCTTATGAGTTAATTATACCGTTCCATAGGCTATCATTTTTATGTACAACTAAGGGTTTCTTATAATTAGTCTGTGTAAGATTAGGGTTGGGTTGGGTTGCTTGTAACAGAAAAATAAAAAATTAATAATGGCTTAAACAAAATAGAAGTTAATTTCTCTCTTCCCTTCAGGAAGTCCAGAGGTTGTCTGTCTGGGGCTGGTATGGCACATCACAGAGTCAGAAATTCAGATTCCTTCTGTTATGTCGCTCTACTGTGTGGTACAGTTTAGGTTATAGCATGATTCAGTATGGCTGCTAGAGCTCATACTAGCACATCTGCTTACATTGGCTAGAACTTAGTTACTTTGCCACACTTGTTTAAATGCTGAGAAATTCTTTATTCAGTCAGCCATTAATACAACTTAAAAAATAAGTAAGAGATTTCTTCACTAAGGAAGAAATGGAAAATATTTAGGGACTACTAGCAGTTACTACAATTCTGTGTGCTTAAATGCAGCTTAGCTTGTTTTTATAATTTACAACATTCTACTTTGAAATCTGTTGGACAGTTGTAGAAAGTTACTGGACATATGTACCCACAAATCAGTGGGATTCCTATGATTTTTAGGAAAGATGCATTATTATCAATACTTTTTAGATGAAAAATTACTGTTAATTTATCTTCAATTTTTTATTGCTCTGGTTCCCCACCCCCTAGAATATGGAAACAGATGAGATAGATAGGCTGCAGGTTCTTTTTCTCTTCCTCAGTGCCCTAAAAGTGGGAAAGGGGAGTGTTTGTTTACCAATGCCTTTCAAAGTGTGTCTTCACATTCATACTCATGTTCCTAACTGGGGGTGGTTATCCCTCTTGGAGGAGAAAAGTAGAGGATCAGAAAGATCCTGTCTGTTCTTTTATGTGCCTGTCTGTTCTTTTATTTCCGGTCATTGTTACTGTTCCTGAGAGTTTACCTGGAAAACCAGTGAAATGAGATCTCTAGTCTTGCCTGAAACTGCCTACTGTCTTGTCTCCATACTCCTCTGCCAGCCTCCCCAAAGAACCTGCTGCCTCTCTACAGTTTGCTGTAATAGCCAATCACTTCAGCTTCTAATTTCCTTATTCACAAAAACTTTAGTCCCATGTTGTTCTTCCTCAAAGATATTTCAGTCTGAACAATGAAAACTTATAAAGCTCTATACCCAATGAACATTTGTCAGCTTATTTTATGAAGAGAGTTTGATTTTACTTTAGGCTGTTTCTTTGTTTTACCTGTGACTTCCATATGACGGTTCTCCCTATGTGAGACTCAAATACATCTGTGTCCTCAAGATTTCAGAGTGTTACCCCAACATCTGCTTCAGGAAGTAAGAGGAAAATGACATCATCTTGACATCTCCTCATCTTCGGTAGCTGGCTGTTTCCTTTTGGAACCTCTCCAGTTGATTGCTGCCCACTGGTCCTCAAATTCAGCTTTGGGAGACAAAAAAGGCAAAGTGTCATGATTCTTTCCACAAATCAATCTGCACTCTGGTTCCACTCTCTTACAAAATTACTAGCTTGGAATTCTTTGAACACTCCAGGCCATTGATGTCACTGGGCCTTTCTTAAACGTTCTCTTTGCTCTTCCTTTTTCACTTTTTTCCCTCACTAGCACCTAAGTTTAAAACTCAGCTCTGTCACAAAGAAGTCAGTTCCTATAACCTGCTTTTAAAATTTAGCTCAAGTATCACTTTCATAAACAAGCAGCCAATCTGATGATCATGCCTAGATCCTAGGCCACTGCTGTAATAGCATTCATATCAACATTCCCATCTAAACAAAGTATTGGACTTCAGACCTCCAGAGCTATATGGCATCCAAGGCACAGAAAAATGAAGGAGCTTTCCCAAGGTCATAGAGCTGGGAGGTGGCAAAGCAGGAGTTTGAACCCAGACAATGCGGCCCTTCCTCTATTCTAATCGTGTACTTATCTTGAGTCACGATTGGATGCTGGCCTGGACCTATGAACGTCCATATGCAGGAACAGGATTATGGAAGTGGGCAGTGTACTGGAATGATCCTAATAAGAACCTGGAATGAATACAATAAATACAACTGCTACAGAGGACATTCGAATATGGACATATTAAATGATATTATTATAACAATATTAAATGTCTTGGAGATGACAAAGATGTTATGATTATATGAGGAAATATTCTTGTTTCTTAGGAGACAGATGCTAAGGTATTTAGGTTGGAGGTGTGCAACTTTAAATGTTTTAGGAAGAATAAAAAGAACAAGAACAAATATAGCAAAATGTTAATAACAAATAAGTCTAAGCAAAGGATAAATGAGTGTTTATTGTTGTATTGGTATACCGGTTTGTACCTATAAACTATCCCCAAACTTAAAACAAAAACAAAAGAATTTTAGTGATGATTTTGACAATTATGGTGATGATGATGATGATAGAAAAGAAGAAGGGAAATGGGAAGGGGAGAAATAAAGTCAGGTCCCAGTTTACACAAAGAAAATTATTTTATATTTGTTTTTATTCTTGTACTGAAAAACTATCATTCCTAGAAATTGTCATGTCAACTTTGAAATCATTGAACATATAGATTATGAGTGTTTTGGTGCTCAGAAAGAAACTAGACAACTTCCTTCTCAGTCCATCAGCAAATATTTTCTGAGTGTCTGCTCTGTGCCTGGCTTATTTTGAAACATAGCCAGCTCATTTCTTCCAGCTCTAATGTTTTATGGTTCTGTGATTCTAAGTGTCTAAATACAATAGCTACTGTAGCTCAAAGCCAAGTCACACTGGTTGCTGTCAGCTTGGTGTTTCCTAAGCATCAACTTGTACCTTAGTTCCTTGATTTGAATGTTGCCAATAGGAGAACTGAAGGAGCTGCATAATCTTTAATACATTTTTGTGACTATCATTTCTCTTGGAATTGCTTTCAAATCCTTTATTTTGCATGGAATCTTCATCCTAACAGCTACATTTTATTCAACACCTACTATGGGCAAGGCATTGTAAATAGGTACTTCACCTACTTTATCTACATTTCTTACAATAGCCATCTTGCCCCCATTGTCACACAGCTGGTAAATGTCAAAACTGGTTTAGCACAGTCTTCTGTTCCTTTAAAACCAGGAAACTTTCCTTTACATTGTGTTACCAAAACCTAGATCACAAAGAAAGAGTCTGAGAAGAGTAGAGCTGTGCTGCTTGCCTTTGTCATCTCTACCAGACTTACACACTTTCTGCCAAATTAGAAAGAACAAATAAAATATAATGTTTTTAATGCCCCAGTCTCATCCCCTTACCATATGGTACTGCAATTAAATCTTTGCTTCCTCATATATACCCTCCCCCCAACTCTTTGAGGTCCAAGGAACTTTGTTTTATTCATCTTTATATTCTCAGTACCTAACACATAGGCACTCTGCAAATGTTATTGAACTGAATTATTAATGGGCCAAAGGGAAAGATGGTTATAGTAATGGAAAACAAAACATTTTCTTATGCTTTTTCTATGTACTAGATGCCCTTTCTTCATAAAAGCAGTTTTCTGATATGCTGAACCCAGTTCTCAATTTTTGGCCCATGTTTAATTGAGCTCAAAAAAATAATCAGAAATTTGAGTCAGAGATTTAGTTAGCTCTGCCTGTAATTTAATCAGATTTATGTAGCCCAAATATAGTAGCATTGCATATTATTAAGAGTCTTTATATTTTGCTTATTATTACTGTCATAATAGTAGGCGAAATTTTTTTGTTGAAAGTTTATTAAATTGGAGAGAAAAGATTATTTTAAGATTATTCTATTTCCCTTTTTGAAAGCTACTATGGGAGTACCCCCAGCCTGAAGATCCTCTTCTGACACTCTTTTTATCATCTCCTTTCTCACAGTTTAGAGCTTAAAGAGAGATATTTTTTTTTAAGTGTGTTTTCCTGGCATCTCATGTTTAACAGTGTCAGGGGTTTGTGTCCCTGGAACGAAAACTGTTTCTCCAGAGCCTTTTTTCTCTCAGATTCCAGTGAAAAGAGGGGCGAGGCGAGCCAGTAGCTTACCACAAAGCAATACCACCACAAAGGAAAGATTAAGGGTTTAGAGAGAGGTCAATGTGGGTTTTTCTCTAACTAAACACTTTCCTAAAGTTTCCTTGTGGAAAAATAATGAAGTCATCTCAGAGTTTTTAAAGAATTTTTATTTCTTTTTCACCGTCTGCATTCGCTTGTCTTCTCAGCATGGATGTTTAATCTTCCTAGGCTTTGTGAATTGGCCCAAATGAATAAGTGGTGAGCTGTCTCTCTAGGAGCTAGAGGCTTATTCTAAGGGCCTAATCACTGAGTAAACACATCTTTGCCCTCCCTCTCACAACTGCGATATAATAGTCGAGATTCTAGCACAGTAACCTGGATATTGCAGGGACCAATGCTTTGAAATGCAGAATGGTTGATCCTCCAAAACAGACAGTGCCTGATCTTCGCCTGCCTCTTTCTTCTTTTTTAAATTAAATATTGCCAAAGAGATGCTGTTTTATTGCTTGATATTGTGCATTAGTGCCCTGGATTTCCAAGTTTAGTTTCAGTCAACACTGTCGGCTGCACTTATAGGGAACTTTGCATGTTGGGTTTCTTACCAGCCTCTTCAGCACATGTGTATTTGGTTTGGAAGAGCATTTAAATTAAATCAGTGAGATAGCAATGTAAATCGCTAATCTCTTTCCCAAAGTCTAAATGTTCCATTGCAGTGTTCTTGAGAGAAATAGGCGTTTTAAAGATTTAACCATTGCCATTGTTTGGTTAGAAATATGCTGATTTAAAAGTGGACTGCTCTCTTGTTCCCAGTGTCTCATTAAATGTAGTTGCTGAGATACGATCAAGCAGAATTAGAGGTTGACATCCCTCTGTCTATTCAGCTAGAGAGCTCCTAAGAAGAACTCTGAATTTGTTAGTGCTGCCAGGTTCACATTCCTTTTCTTAAAACAGCGCATTTCTAGATTCATTTACTAAAAGTGATTTGGCATTGCTTCTGCCGTTCGGTGTCTTTTTTGCCAGGGAGCTGTGGTTGAAATCAGCATCCAAGTTTCTTTGATAAAACGTGCTGAGACCTATGCTAGCTTAGAGATGCAAAGAAGACTGAAAAGAGACCCAGTCCTCACACTTGAGAGACTTTGTCTAGAGGGGAAACTGGTAAACAATTATAATACTACCGAGAAGAGATAGAAGCCCAGAAAAGGAAGCTCTTAACTCTGCCTAAGGGAATCAGGGAAGGTTTCATTGAGGCATTTGCTTTGAGCCTTAAAGGATGAGTAGGAATTTAACAGACAAGTATCTCTACAACAATGTATCTGATTACAATCTTCCTAGATGCCAGCTCCTGTTATCTGCAGATTTCAACATAGACGAAGAAACTCCTAGTCTTTCTTATTCACCATTTTATCACCACTGCTTCCAGCTGGGCCTGGCACAAAGCTTATTTCAACAAAAGCTTGTTGAATGAATGAATAAATGACCTGACACATGTAAGCAGCTACTGTTGGAGTAGCCGAACTACTTATACATAGGTATCCTCTGCATATTCCCAGTACATTCTGTGTCTGAGGCCCCTGAAGCATTGATGTATGAGTGGTAGCCAGTCTGGCACTTTCATAGCCTATGAGCACACTAAGCCTTGCTTGTAGTATGGTTGATTTTCCTGCTACTATGAAAGAAAGAACACTAGGCCTTAGAGTCAGTCAATCTGGGTTCCAGTCCCAGAGATACTACTTACTAGTTGTAGAATTTAGAACCAAGTCACCTTTCTAAACCATTTTTCTTCATATGCTAATAAAGTTAAGAACACTATTTTATAGGTTTATTTTGGGGACTAAAGTAGATGATGTGTGTGTAACTGTGCTCTCCTCTTCACAGTAGATGCTTTTGGTATCTTAATATGTACCTCTGGCTATGCTCATCTAGTACAAAGTTCACCTTTGAAGAAAATATTTTAATGATTACTTTTTTATTATTATAATTCGGATTATTTATCTGGATAATTCCATCAGATAAGTCCATCACACTTCATTATCCGTTCATCAACATGTACCTTATATTTTTCTATGAATGTTCTTTCATTTAGTATTCCACACAAGTTTTTAATCATCAAATCCTTATTTAATGTAAAGGGAAAAGACCCTAACTAAGCTTCCTTAAAATTTTCCTTTGCCAGAATTGCAGAGATTGGTTTGTACACTGTCTTTACCATAAAATTTTATCTTTCCATTTCCTGATAACTGACTCTTCTTAAACTCAGCTCTTCTACAAGGCAGCACCAAGAAGTTTGTCAATAACAATTTAGGAACTTTAATTGTCATTGTTATCGAAGCTGATATGTTGCAATTTATGTTGCTCGATTTTAGTTTTTAGTTTCAGGTATTTTATCAAATGCCAAACTATGACAGAGGATACCTTTAAGAGAATAAATGTCATTTTGAAAGGAAGTTTTATCAGGCAAAAGGGAAAGAATAATATTCCATGTGAGAAACTACATTGGACAATTTTCTGAAATATAAACTAGAAAGAAATCATGTGAAATGAACATTTTTCTATCCTTTTAAATGGCAATTAGATGTTACATGTCCTTAAATAAGGACTTCTATCTGGGAGCACATTAAGGGCTTTGAAATTATCTGTAGAACTAAAACAAAACTTTATTTCAGACCTATTCCTTTCAAGTAGAAGAGAGACTATTCAGTGTTCAGGTTAAAAACATTAAAAATATGTAAAAGACAATTTTGGCATCCAAGCTTAATCAGTATTTTTTTTCTCTGTTTAGTTGAATGGTTTCAAAATTAATTTTTTTACATATAGAGTACATATTAAATGTGAATAATGGTAAATCTATTTTATTTATAGAAAATGCAATTCTGTTGCAATTTCTGCTTGAAATAGGCTTGCACATATAAACAGGAATTTGTGACATGGTTTGTAAAATAGAATATAATCACCCTACCCTCTTTAGCGTGTAAGGAAGTAAATTTATTCATATTAGTAAATGCTTTAGGAACTCTAAGTGTCAATTACTCTATTTAGGGAATAGCATTTAATTTTTGTCTTCAATGTATATTGACTCAAGAAATTTTACATTCATGGATATTTTAATTCATCAGTCTTTTCTTCTCTTTTCAGAGAAAGCTCCTTGCTATCTACCTCCATCATGATGAAAGTGTATTAACCAACGTGTTCTGCTCACAAATGCTTTGTGCTGAATCTATTGTTTCTTATCTGAGTCAAAATTTTATAACCTGGGCTTGGGATCTGACAAAAGATGCCAACAGAGCAAGGTAATATTGTTGTTCACAAGTTATAGTTGGGCTTCCGTTGTTTAAAAAAGTCATCATTGTATTTGGTTTCTTCTCATCATAAACATTTTCATCCTCAGCATTCAATTTTCTGCTATTATATTTAATTAGATAAAAGCTATTCATTGTAGCTAACATATGCAGTTATTTACCATTATGAATTCCCAAACTGATAAAGATTTCTTAAATTTAGGAATAACCCAAAAACCAAAACCAAAATACATTGTTCTCAATTTTTTGCAATAAGAGAGATATATACTACATTTCCGTGTACTGTACTTTCTAATGTTGTAATATGTTGTTGAACATTTAGAGAAAAGTGTGTTTTTAATAATATTCTGAAAAGGCAAGGGAAGTCTAACATATAATCCTAGTAGTAAGTTTATTTTTTAATAATTCCAGTGAAGAAGGCAGGACATTCTGGACCAGTCCAGGGGAGTTGGTAATAGCTTAACTCTAGCATATGCTAATTGATGTAATCGCTTTATTGCACACATTCTTTTGCACACATCCATATTCTCAATAGGAAAAAATCCCTTTCCTAGCTGTCAGGATGAATTTGCTTAGTTTGTTAATCATAATATCTGTAAGTGATGAATAATTCTTTATATTTTACCTATTTCCATTTTCCATCTGAAATATATTTCATAATGTTTAATTATACATGTGGCCAGCCATAACATCCCATGATGCTACTTTGGGTGTGTTAACACAATCATAATCACAGGCTACTGGTTTATGAACAGAGATTAAATTAATTCATTTCAAGGCAAGCCTGTTGTAGTTACCTAATTTAAATGATTATAGAACAATTAGAAATTAAATCATCTGAATTGTCTTTTTATTATTTCATGGCTCACTGAATTTTTGCTCATCATTCAGACTTTGTTTTATGTAATCTGAATCCAAAAAGAAAGATGAGTCTTTCCTTAAATGTGAAGCAAAAGAATGTTGAAGCAATTTCTTCATCTAATACTTCATTTCTTTAAGCAAATGGTTAGGAAATTTCATAGGATGACTTCGTTCTGCCTTGGAAATGTTCCCTGTTATACATAAATAAAGAACCTTTAGCACCTGTATTTGTTTAAATTAAATCAGACTATTATTCACACTCAGTTAAAGGTGATGAAAAGCAGTGCCAAAAACAGATAAAAATGCAGCATCGAAGGTCTTTCATGAGGCAAAATACATAGGCTGGAGACTTGGCTAAATCTTTTGCCATTCATTGGCAGTAAGGAATCTCCTCCTTTCCTTTTATCCACAACTTGATGGAGAAGGAAACACTATTTCTAAACCATCTGTAGTGGCTAAGTTCAGCGGGCTACCTGCTGTTATTTTGTTCTATCCTCCATTTAATTCCTTAGTTCCTTTTATTTTACAATGACAAAAAATTGCAGTGTAGTTTCTTTTGAAAAACAGTGTTTGAGGGGTTTTTTTTTTATGACTGGCAATCAACAGCCATGTAATTGCTTTGTTATGTTTTACTAAAGAAGTCTGTTAAGTAGCACAACTTTGATACACTAGTAATAAGAGTTTGCAGGTTACAGAGACACCTGTGGTGACCAAAGCGACAGAAGCTGCTTATTAGAAAGAGCCAGTACAGCTGTGTCCTATTAACTCCTTATGACACTTTTTTAAAACACAAAATAAAGCCCTTGTTTAAGGCTTTAGAGCTATTTCTCAATGAATTGCTGGACCGACAATGAAGTATGATAGGATATTTCAGTCTACATTTCTTAAAATGTGGCATCCCATTATTAAGTAAATGTCATAAAAATAAAAAGAAGTGATATTAAAGATTGAAAATAGAAATATCTAGGAATTTGATTTAATAAACATTTATAGGAACAAGCAGGGCAATGCTGAGAAAGAGAATGTAATAATTTCTGGAATTTAAGATACTCGACATCTTTATTCAAAATCAAATTCTATCCATATTATAAATTAAAAACTATTTTAAGGTAAGGTATTACATTTCTCTACAAAGTAACAGAACTGTGTAGCTACTTTTTGTGTATAGCTCCTCATTATTACTGTTAAGGCAAATGAGAAAAAATATGTTACAAACACAGATGAAGTTTCATTGGAATGGCATATTCCTAAAAGAGTGTAAAAGTTTATTTTCTTTTAATATATAAACTTATAAGAGAATTAATTAATTAGGCTTATTTATTGCCCCCCAGAAGAGAGTTTAGCTTAGCCACAGTTTTCTTACAACCTATCATAGATCCACCTAAATAAAATTGTTTAATTGAATTACATTTCTATGATCTCTCTTGGATTTTTATCATCACATTTATCCAAAGGTATCTGTCATGAAAATTGATGGCGTCATTCATTTGATGCTATTGAGTAACAAAACCTCAAACATTTACTCTCAATTCAGTAGAAGACTGCTGCACTAATATTTATTGTACAGTAGGCTATGTATCAAAAGTTATTGTGCCATCATTTGCCTATTACCAGAGAGTTAAAATGGGACAGATTAGTATGTGGAAATTTAGAAGAGATTTCACGGCATCACAAATAAGATTACTCTTGTTTTCTTTTAACTGTGATTTTTTTAATGACATATAAAGTTTGGAAATAAATTTCTGGTAGATGGTTTGTCTAGTCCCATATCTGGCTATCCTAATTGAAATTAAGCATATAAATTTAGAGACTTCTGAGCCTGTAAGCTATTTAGTCTAGATACTTTCTTAGTGGGTTTCTGGGACTACCCCTAATATGATAGCTGGAGGACATTCATGCCCAAAATAGGAAGGGACTTGCCAAGCAAATTTACTTTTGCTTGAGAAATACTCTGATTACACCTACAGAAGCATTAATCCTCCACAGTTTACTGTGAATCTCTCATGTATGTAAAAGACAAGTGAAGGATATTGAACTAAGTGAATACTTTGGTAGGGTTGCTAGAATGTCAGTTGTTTTATAAGTTAAATTTCATTTCACTAATAAACGAGAAAAAAAAGAAACAGATTTCTATGGAATGTCACTGTTATATATCCCTGTGATGTTGATGGTTTGTATTTCCCACCTCCAAAATGATTCTAATAACTTTCTAAGCTGAATATTTAAGTTAACCAACCTACATTCATATAAAATGCATTAGGATAATTTTTAGGTTGATCTTGGAATTTTCCAAATGTGAACTGAGACATCAGACTTTAGTTGTAATGATTATGTAATGATTATTACATTGTACATGCTCACTAAATTATAATCTTCTGGAAGGGCTTATTCATTTTATTTGTCTCATTAAACAAGGCCTTTCACAAAATTTTAGGAGAAAGAAATTCAATAAGCATTTGGCAGATGAATGTATTATATCCACTTCCAACTAAGAATGCTCTTATAATTTCAGTATCATATATTGAAATGAAGGTTTCTTTCTTGGAAAACTCTGTACAGTCTTGTTGGATGCCATATCTAGTTGGATTTCAAGGCCATTGTTTCTTCAAGCAGTCAGCAGAAAGCCCTTGTTAGACTTGAGGGGTGCCGGAGGATATAATTTCTAAATATCTATCTGAACAGTGATCCTGAAAGAACTTGGATTCAGTAATGAATCTTGTAAATGAAAGAGATGAAAGAGCTAAAAACAGGTAGATATTAGTAAACAAGGAGGTCCTACAAATAAACCACTTTTGGAAGTGGCTAAAAAATATCTTAAGAAAGGTATATTTCCTTCATGTTTATTCATTGAGTAAACATTCACTGAATGTTTAATATGAACCAGGAATGGTGCTGTGTACTGAAGATGAAAAGTTGAAAAAGATACAGTGATAATGCTCAAAACACTTTTAGTCTAGTAGGCAAGACAGACATAAGAGCTAATATGTAATATGGAATATGTACAAGGTGCTTTGAGAGTATAAATGAACTTTCTAGTGAGTTACTCTTCCTGAGGGGCCCAGAGAAGGACTTGAAAGAGAAGACACACAGAAAGATGAAATCAGAATTTTACGTTTTTTTTGAGAGAGAGATTTTTTTATTAGCAACATTCCTAGTTTATTGGGTCGCAGATATTTGCTATTCTTACAAAAGGATATTGGTATTTTAAACCTCATTATTAGGTATCTAAATGAAGGGTCAGTGGTTTACATAATTGTGGAGGAGAGAAAAAAATAGAAGAATCTGACCAGCTAATATATTCCTATCGGTCTGAACCAGAGTGAGGAGTAGGGTCAACCAACTGGGATGGACAGATTCCAAGAAATTGTTTGTTAATGATTCATCCCAGTATTGGCATATGCTTACAGGCAAACAGTGGAACAGAGATCAGATTCTCTTTTGGATGTGCAACATATAGAAAACGATCATGAATTTAACTAATACAATAAAAATATTTTTTAGCATAATATATTTATAGTGAATGAATACTTGGGCTATGAAAGAATAATTTTTTAAAATTCAGAACTGATATCACTTCTCAGAAGCCTTGCCTCTCTCTATCCTTCTCTTACCTCCTTCTGGGTTAAAATGCACATTCCATATGCTCCCATAGTATCCCTATACTAACTTGTATTGATGGCACTTATTACATTGTGTGGTTATTGTCTGTCTTCCTGCTAGGTTGTCAGCTCCCCAAGGGAGCTTTGTCTATAATCTCAATGTGTTACACAGTGCCTTTTTAAAAGTAAGTGTTATAGTGATAAATAAACAAACAATCTCTAATAGGCTTGTTGAAGAAGGAAAAAAAAAAGGAAAAACCAGCTTGGGCAGTGGAAAGAGCATTGAAAATGCTGTAGCCTTCTAATTGTGTAATCCTTCCTCCATGGTCATTAATGGGATTAATAAAGCAAAAATTCATTCTCCTTGCAGAATGAACTAAAAATGTCCAGACTGGGTGCCATGCCTTCTACTGACCATGACTGGTACCATGTCTTCTGTAGTAGCACCCCAGAATACTGTGGCCTATATTCATGTGTCCCGGGCACCTACAGGCCATCTGAAAAGAGGCTTGAAATCCAACCTAGATGAGTTCATCCAGTGGTTCCAATGTTTCTTCCCCAGACTCACCAAGTCTCTGTGATACCCCTGAGGCAAACTGGCCTCTCAAATTGGGTCATTCTGGGATGGTACTCTGAGCCTTCTGCTGTGGTGGTGGCATTGATTAAGTAAACATGTCCATAGGACCAGAGTGCTAGACTGGCTACATGGTAAGACATGCCCAGCAGCCAGGCAAATTCTATTTGGGCACCATCAGAATTAAATATAGATAGCACTATATAAAATACTAGCACAATAAGCATTTATTTGCCTCTTGCTATTCGATTTATTAGACACCTGCTGGGTGCATGTGAACATTGGTACATATGGTGCCTTCATTATTAAGCTGTGGGTTCCTGGCTGAAGTTGCTTCATCATGGAAAACCACATAGCATAGATGGCACAGTGAACCACCAGTATTACCAGTAATAATTGGATTAATGGGTATACCTGGTTCTGACCAGGAAGGCCAACAAGGCACATGTCTCCATGAGCCCATCCAGTATAGGTACTAGTTTAGATTATCTAGTTCTAGAAAACTTAAACATTGAATTCAGTTGGATAATGCTAACTGGGTACTTAGCCAGCTATGAGTTGCTTATACATAGAATGAGTTGCTTATACATAGGTTCCAGAAGTGCAAATGTTTTGTATATCAGTGTACATACTACAGCATGTTAAATTGGGCATTGCACATTATTTCTAAACACAGTTCAGAGTACCTGCAAACAGTTCCCAAGGAATTGTCGACAGTAACACAAGTAGCATGTAACATGTACATAGCATTATGTTAAATTTTGTATATATAGTTAGTACCAATGTTCACAGACAGAATTCCATCGCCTGTCAATATTAGCTTTTAAACGTATGCCCTTGGGTGCAGTATTTCATGTAACTGTAAACTTCTGCTGCTGTGCTGACAGGTCCTTGTTAGCCTTAATATTCAATGATAGTTTTCCGCATTACTTAATATTTGGCAAGAGTTAATTGACTTAAAGATCTTATTAAGTAGGCTGTCTTCACCTGCACTTTCCACCTCAGTAATTAGTCATATCCACAGTGACTTATCCTTAATTCCAAACTAGTCAGTGGCTCATGCCTGGCTGGAGCCTAGCTGACCATGTTACTCTAACTCTGCCCTCCCATTTAATCCAGCAATATAACCCAGGTGTGGGGTCTGCGTGGGAGACACAAGAAGTGTTAATTCCCAGCTGCTACCCTAGGAACAAATATGGATTCTGCAGAAGTAGCTGAAAAAAAACAAAAACAGATGGACATGTTGTGGTCAGGGAACTAAGATTTCCAGGGAGACTTCAGTGTCTGACTTCCAATGATTTTCCCCAAACTTCTTTATTCCCTTCGTGCTACATTTTTCTTCCAGTACTTTTAAAGGAAATGTATTGTCATCCTAAACATCCCAGGTCAAGGGCTTAATTAATACTTTAAAATAAAGGTTCCAAAACACCAGGAGAGTTTGTCATTTTCTCTCTGGTTTGTTTTCTGAAGAGGGAGGAGAGAAGGTGAGGAGGAACCCCTCCTGTTCCATGATTACATCCTACCCACTCATTTTCTCCTTTTCTCCTCTGCTTTTGATTTTTAGTGGCAGTCTTAACAGAATGTCAAGATCAATTTGCAGCATGGTTTAACTCAAGGTTTGCGTTCTGCCAGCAGCAATTGTCCCTGCAAACAATGCCGTGTGTTCTTGTAACTTCAGAAGCTTTTAGAAGGATCATGGCAAGGGCAGCATCTAATGACTTTATTAGTGTAGGGTTTCAAAATGGGCTCTGTAATTGTTCATATCTCTTTGTCAGCAAGTCATAATTACTGCTCAGCATTGTCCAAGGGTGCACTTGTGAATAGTTTCCTAATAGTACTGAAAGGAAGGGAAAGAGGGAAAGGATAAAAGGTGATGGCCTCTTATGATTGAGAGTAAGACAATCTGTATATAGACGATGGCTAAACTGTTTATAATACATTCCTTACTCTCTTTAAAATAGATGATTATCTTTTAAAAAATGTTCTTTGAGGTCATTTTAAATCACCAGTTTCCAAGCCTTTTTACTCTGCTGTCGGTACTTTCCACACTACTACCAAGTAGTATAGTCATAACTGCCTGATAATATATGCATTGTACCAGAATCAAGAATTTGTGTAAAAATATTTTTTTCCTCAACATTAATGTAATAAACAAAAACAAAAGAACAGCATTGTAAATTTTTTAATCAAATTTTATTTTTCTCATGCACTAGACCTTTCTTGTTACTCCATTGGTATTGTCCTTGGTCTTCTAAATACTCTGTGCTTTGAGTATTCTAGGTATCTTGATTGTGAGAATCACAGAATTAAGAGAATCATTGCCTTCTCAAGATACACAAAGTTTGAGCTTAATACCAGGACTTTGCTTCTTTGTGCTCTGTTGCCAGATCCTTTCTTGTTCTGTGGCTTCTGTACTCCTGTGTAGTTATGTGCAAAGGATCACTCCCAGTAGCTAGTTATCCTACTATTCTAGAATGTACAAATTCAAATAAACGTGACTGCCAGAGGTACTTGATTCAGCATTTATATAGATTACAAAACGTGAGTTATCTAATGAAACAAATTCTAAAAATAAGTAATATCTTTTTTCTTAAAAAAAGTAATATGCCCCATCATGTCTTTAGCTTTTCTTCTTGCTTGAAATTGAAAAGATCTCCAGAGATTTATTTATTTTATCTGCTTGATCAGCGTTATTAATTTTTATATTCATGGTTGTTTCTGAAGAAATTTTACTTATCATATTACTCATGCCATTTAAATCAGTAGCACATTTCTTCCAAAATACTGATAGTAAAACACTCAGAGAAATAAAAGAAACATTTTAGTTCAGTCATATAAAACCACCTATGGAAATTGGTTGCTTTGACACTTTTCCAGTAATTACCTGTCAGTCTAAATAGATACTCAAAGAGGTTTTCGTGCCCAATAATCTTAATGATCTTATCTGCTAAACAAACCACCAGAAATTGAAAGAGGAAATATCTGTTAGTCTGAGATTGGAGTGTAAGGTAGAGGTCTGGAACTGAACCCGCAGTATCTCTGAGGTGTGCTTGTGATATGCTTAACTGATGATACTACACTCTCTACCTGAATACTGCTAAGGACAGAAATGAAAGCTTAAAAAAACAGTATGCTTTTGAGCTGCCGGAAAAGCTCGAAAAGGTTTTTGCTATAGCGCTTCTTCCTGTGGAGAGCTTCTGCAACTTTCTCCCTTTGGTTCTAGTTTTGACCTTGAAATTACCTGGAATAAGCCTAACTTCTCTTGTGCATTATAGTCTTGTATCACTTTAACTACTGCTATCTCGTTTGTCCTAGTTTTCTTCCCTTTTCTTACCAAGTATATTTATTTCTTTCCATTGTTCCCATTCTAAAGGTGCCCAGAATCGAGCATAGTGCTCCAGGAAAGGTTCTTCTGGTACTAGGCTCAGTTCTGTTCTCTAATTTTATTATTGCTTCCTGTTGAATTCAGGTAGGCAACTAAGACATCCTACCAGTTTTCAGGTATGGTGCTGCCCAGAATGAACTGTGTTCTGAGTTATTAAACCGGATTTCTTTCTGTCTCTACCAATGCATTTGATTGACAAGATCTTTTGAAGTTCAGATTCTTTTAACTCTCCCAAATTTCATCACTCATAAATGATACCTTAACTCCTTATCATCTCTACTCCTGTATCATTCTTGATAATCCTCTCAGTTCCTAGACATGTCCAACTCCAGAAAAATTTTCTTCTTCTCCTTATTTACCGCACTTAGATGTGGTCATCAGTAGGAAATATGACACTTCATAATTTTTGATTTCAAACATCTGGCTCTGACCAGTACTTCCCGTCTTACTTACTTGGTCAAGTATCACCAGGGCTAAACTTTTTGCTCTCATCGTGCCATCCAGTCTATTGACTCCCCCACCACTTTACTTCATTCACCTTTCCTGTCTCCAGTCTTCATTTCCCTCCTTGTCCTATTTAGGTTTCAAGGTCCATCATTATCACTTCCTATAATAGATTAAACTCCCTCACCTCTGTTTTCCTCCGTTGCACTCACTTTGTTGAACCCAACTATTCCCTTTCACTTGCAGTTGAACACTGCTGGAGAAAATCACATTGAGTTTTTAAAAAATAAACTTCAAATAAATACACAATAATACTGGGTAAGCCTACATGTGATTCTCCAGTTAGTTTTCGTTCCTTAGGTGAGATGTCTGTTTCATACTACTCTTCATTCATGAAACACTTCACGTCCCTCTCTTCTCCCCTCCCCAGCTGCCCTCACTAGCTGATTGAGGAAACAGAAGTCATCAGACAGAAATGACCTTAATTTTCTGTTCTTCAGGTCTCAATTCAAATGTCTCCTCTTCCAAAAGTCATGATGAACCTTTCTAGAGAAAGCTTCTCCGCCATAATTCTCTTTTATAGTACTCTCCTAGAACTTTTCACAGTAAGCCATTACTTTTACTTATTTAAAAAGTTTTCTAATTCTTTCACTAGAATATAAGCTTCATAAGGGCAAGAATTGCATTGATCTTTTTTACTTTTATTTTTTACTGTAACACTCAGTAATTATTCATCGAGTGTTATAAGAATGCAGACAGCATACCGGTTAAGAGTATGAATAAGCTTTAGTTTTAGTCAGACTAGGATTGGAATTCTAGCTATGCCACTAGGCCACCTTAGTGACATTGGGCAAGTTGCTTAAACCCTTTAAGTTGCAGTTTCTGTATTGGAAAAGGGAAATAAAAACCACATTCCTCAGAGTTGTTTTTAGAATTACCTGGGATAATTGATTTTTCAAAAGTTGGGCACTGAGTGAGTGAATGCTCAATGTATTTGTGTGTGTGTGTGTGTGTGTGTGTGTGTGTGTATTTGATTTCTTTATCACAGACATTTGTGAAAATGTTGACAGGACAAAGCTAAATGTTAACTGTTTGAGACCGCTCTCAGTTTGGTAGCACTCTACAGGTTCAATTTCCTGGTGACAAAGAGTTTATTTGACTTAACCTATATTTCTGAATCTTATCTTGAAGGAGACTTTGAGACACCTTATCATACACCTTACTGAATTCTAGATAGTTGAAGCTTATGGAATGCTCATGAGTTCTCAGCCTCGTAACCTTGTGGTTCTTTGGGCTTGTTGTGTTCTTCATAACTTGTGCTGCCTCCTAGTCAAAACTACTGTGTTCTTTCTAAGTTTTCATACAGCATTTGTCTAAGTGACCTCTCTAGATTTTGTAAGAGACTGAGGTCAAGTTTACTGGCCTGTACTTTTTGAAAATCAAGGTTTATATTTGTCTTTAATGATGCAGATTTCTCAGATGATAGTAATTTCTATCATTCATTCTAGCTTCTTACTGTGCCATTTATTCTACTGCCTATCCATTTCTTTATCCAATAAAGTATTCATTAAGCATTATGTATATACTGACTTGAATTGGAAAAACGTTCTTGCTCCTCTTATTTTCTTTCCTGTATATATATTTTTGTCTATTTTTTCCATTTAGCATTTATTATTGTCCTTAAAAGTAGATATAATAGCTACCTAAGAATACATACCATAATAAACAGGAATATAAAAAAATAAAATCAGAGGAAAACCAATTAAAAGTGTCAAATAATGAGTATTTATAAACACCTGGGTTGACTTAACTTTTGTACACAAACACTGAATTCAGCTCTGTAATTCTGTCAGCTGAGGAGAAAAAGGGAAATGTGATAGGCATATACTCATTTATGCATTTATTCATCCAATATATATTTATTGAAATTCTATTATGTGCCAGGTACTGTACCCTAGAGTTTATAGTTTATCATTTATAGGTCTCATTGTCTCATAAAAGGAAGTCGTTCATCTCAAGATTTCCTGGCAGTGAATTCAAAGGAGAATTTTATTTCATGATTTTCTATGTGAGATTCATTAAGTAACATAATAGACAATTATTTTCTACTGTTGTTTTACATCAGACAGATTATTTTAAACAGATTATTTCTTATATCAATCCCCTATAAAAGCAGAGAGCTTTGTATTAAATCCTTTTTTCAGTAACAGTATTCTTTAGGAAGCTTAGATGATATGTCCTTAAATATTTCTTTTTGATGATCTAACTCATAACAGGTATACAGCTTAGAGGAAAAGCCTGCATAGTCAGTGTGTTCATTCAACTCTGTCAAACATCAGCTGTCTCAAGTGAGCCTTTGTTGAGCGCTGGGTTGTAATCGATTCTTGCCGGAAAGCTTTGATGAGTGACTGAAGTGCTAATGTTCTGTGCTGTTGGTCATTTATCTTTTAAAGACGTTCGTCTTATGTATGAGATTTCTACTAACGCTCTCCCACATTTTTATATCAATTAGAATGATAGTTCTTTTCGAATACATAAGGAAATGCCAAGGTTCCAAGAGAAACCAACTAACTCTGAAATCAATGATGCTGAAAATTTTTTATTAATAATAAAATCACAAAGTTTCCAAATTTTGCAGCTGGAAAAAATCAGAGAACATGACAACATGAAAAAATATCTATCTTTATTTCAAGTCTCTATCCTAGAATGGGGCATGATTTTATCTTATGGTGATATTGATACATACTGTAGAAGTTATACAATAATATACAGTGCCAAGCACGGTGCTAAGCATAACTCCTTATTTAAAGATACGAATCTGAGATTGCTGTTATAACTTATTTTAGTAACCATTTTGCCATATCCTTAAAGTTTCGAGGGGGAGAGGGGAAAAAGGAAAAACCAACTTTGACTCTGAAACACATAAAAGGGAGGAAGAAAACTAATATTTATTAATCCACAGACCAGTTCTAAAAGTAAGTATCATTATCTTCATCTTATAGATGAGAAAACTAAGAAACAACTAGTTTCCCAAAGAAACAACCAGTAAGTGACAAAATCAGATGTGTTTTGACTCCACAAAATCTTTGCTCTTCCCACAAAATTATGCTACTTGCAATAATTTCTACTTGGTGGATATTTGAATTATGTCCTATATTCTGCTGTTATAAGCCTACAGTGATTCACTGTGCACATAGGTGATTTCCACATGGAAATATATCTATACACTAAATTTCCAGATGTAGGAGTGCTAGTTTAAAAATATATGTGCATCTTTAATTTTAATAGATATTGACAAATTGCTCTCAAGGGAGTTGGTACCAATTTCACTCCTACTAGTAGTATATGTAGTGCCTGTTTCCCTGTAACCTTGCCAAAGCAAGGTATTACCAAGGTTTTTTGTTTGTTTTTTGTTTTATCTTTACTAACATGACAGATAACAAATGGTTTCTTAATGTAGCTTTATTAGGAGTTAACTCATTCTGAGTTACTTTTAGTATCTTTTCACATGTTTCTGAGCTATTACTGTTTCCATTTCTGGAAGCCGTCTTTATATATTTTTTGCTGATCTTTTCCTTATTGTTTTGTAAGAGTTCTTTATATGTTAGGGAAATTAGCCCCTTTTCTATGGTTTGAAATTCAGAATTTTCCCCTGTTCATCATTAATCTTTTGGCCTTGTTATGGTGTTTATTACCATGTAGAAATAGTCAAAATTACTAATTTTTACTTGTATGCTTTATGCTGCTCTGCTATACTAACCTTGTTACCTTTTAAATATGCTAGATACTTTCCAACTGTAAGGGCTTTGTATATGCTGTTCTCACTGCCTGGAATTCTCTTCCTATAGGTGTGTGTTTCCCTTTTTCCTTCACCACTTTGAGTCCTTGATCAAATATCAACTTTTCAGTGAGACTTTCCCTGATTACTTATTTTATATTGCAACCTCCCCTTCCCTGCTATGTTTTTTTCCTCCATCTTCTGGAGCTCACAGACTTTAGAGGTATTTATTTGTCTCACATCTGATTACAGCTCATCTATACAAGTGAAGCAGGTGAGAATTAACATCTTCAGCATGGTAACCACCTCAGATTAGACCCTTGGTCTAGTGAAGCTGCCATTGCCCAAAACATTTTGACGATAACTTCTTTAAAAACTCCTTCAGAGACAACATAAAGCCTTCTCAGGAAAACAGATGTGTCTTGAAAGCAGGGTTTCTCGAAGTGTGGTCTATTAACCACTTGCATCAGAATCACCTGGGGTGGGGTTGGCAGCTTATTAAAAAGGCTGTTTCCTGGGCCTTACCCCAGATTTATTGAATCAGAATCTGAAGGAATGGGGCCGAGGGACTTGCCTTTAAAAAAAAAAAAAAAAAATGTAGGTGATTCCCTAGTCCATGAAATTTTCAAGATCATTGCATGAATAGTCAGTGTCCCCCATGTACTTTGTTTACCTAACTCAATTTGAACCAAAGATTTAGGACTGTTTCCAAAAATCAAAGCCACTGTCAAAGGACGAAGGGGCATGTGCCAGGAGTGCTGAAGATCATTCCTAATGGGACCTCCAAAAGTGATCTGGACAGTGGGATGGGTATGCAGACTGGTGGAAATGATGTTGTAGGAGACAAAATTCTCTGGGGCCTGGTTTGGATTATGCCTGACAGTACTAATAGTTCGATAAGTCTCACTTTACACATTAAAGGGCCTTAACTTTAATTTCCCTGTTAAAGGGGAAAGGATAAGAAAGAATTGTCAGTTGGCAAATAGGTAAATGATCTCTAAGGTCTTTTATCTCATCTTCTGGTTTTCCTACCCAGGGACATATATATGATTGAACAAACTCTGGACATGTGGATGAATATATGTAAGAAATAAGGCTTATTACAATAGCAAAAAAATACTAGTTTGGTCTGTTTCAAAGGGAAGAGCCTCCTTAAAACAAAGTGGCTACAAAAGGAGTAATAAAAAGTTAGCAGCTGCCCCTAAGAAAGGATATACAAAAAACTTGCCTCAGAGTATTGGGTAATACTGAGAAGTCCTGTAGCACAGTTGAACATGAGTTTCTTCTGCTCAGTAAACTCTTACACAGCTGCAACATCTGTAATTGTATTTTCTTATTTTCCAAATATCAATACCTGCCTTTTCATTCTCTAAATGAAAATAAAACCAATGACTGTTTTGTTTAGTCATCAGTTCTTTGATGCTAAATCTTACTATGCAAAAAATCTTTCAGTGTTGGCCCATAAGTATAAGCTATCATTTTAATCCTGAAAGTAATTATGATAAAATGTTAAATGTCATCGTACAATTAATAATAATAAAATAGCTACCAATTTTAAGGGCCTGCCATATTCTAAACACAATTCCGAGTGCTTTCTGTATCATACAAGAATATAAGTGTTTTAAAGATAAGTATTATTCCCACTTTACATCTGAGGCTCCTTTAAATTTATAGAAGTTACACTGAAACGTAATAATAAGGAAGTCTCACACAGTTTTGTGGCATCCATTTTTTATCAAACATGCCTTCTTTTACATTATCTAGAGTAAGAAGTAGTAAATGTTTGTGGAATTCCATCGCCTTCTCACTTAATTGCTATGTTTCTTTTGGTATGTATATTTTATATTGAAGTACAACTTATGTAAAAGTCAGTGACTTATGTAATTATGACTTTGATTGAAGAAACTAAACTATATCCTATTTCGAATTAAAATGAGATTACTTTTTCTCATATCTGATTTATTAGTAATCCTGATTTCCATTAGCAAGTTAGAAAAGATTTATGCTCCAGAGACTGAAAATTTTTTTAGTATATGTACTGCCAAAGTGAACACGAGACTGAAAATTTTACTAATGATTAATATATGCTAGCCATCAGATGTTCTGTTTATTTTTCTTCCCGAACTTTAGATTTAAAGATAAAATTTTATCTTAGATTTCTAATTCTAATAGCAAGAACTGGTGAATATGAGCTACTAATTATATTTGTTTCTTTACCAAGGCCAAAGTTTGAGACTTCTCACTTCCCAACTCCTCCATTCCCCCAGGAACAAATGTGTTGCTTTATTATACCAGATTTGTGATTAAACCATTTTCTTTAATTCATTTTCTCAACCCTTCTCCTCTCCCTCCTTTTACCTTAGTGATGGCATTTGTTCTTTGTCTCTTCAAATTTGTCACTTTAGCTTTTGGTTTTGGGGATTGATTAAGCAACTCATTATTCCCCCTCCTCAAATAGGTCTATCATAAGTAGGTTGTTTGATTTATTAAAATATTTTATAATTAAAAAACAAAGCCATTTCTTCTTGCCACAGAACAGTTGTCATTGCTTCCCACTTGGGTTTGAGATTATGGGAATCCAGTTGCTTCAGAAACCATTTATCCCTTTATGACATCTCACCCCGATGAACACCATATGCAGTTAGGTTGACAACTTTGGTGCTGCTACTAGATGCACACTTAGCTCTTTAAAAGGAAGAAAACACCACAATTAAGAGAAATACATTTTTTTTCTCTCTTAAAACAATTTATTTTTTCTGTGTCTATTTTTATGCTAATGTTTCAAACTGGATTTTTGCTACTGGTAATGTGCTGTGAATGCTAACTTTCTGCTGCAAATGCTCTTTAGAGGAAGAAGCAAAGCATTCTAGCCATAAGAAAGATATGATATCTGTTTATAAGGTTCTTATAAATTGTAATGTAAGGAATTGACAAGTAAGAATTTGGGGTTGTCCATTGGCCCTGCAGGCTCTCGACGATTGCAATTTGAAAATCTCAAAGTAAACATGATTCAGATCTTAGGAAGATTAATCAGATTAATTAAAATTTTAACATAGTCTCTCTTTGATTAGAACATATTGTTAGTTAAGGCCACTAGAAAGCATCAACTGGCTGCGTGATCCCTGTATGTTTTTCAACTGCCTCCAGAATTTAAAATGATTTGTCAATACCTGTTAGAAAACTAATCATTTTGTGTGTTTTTTTTTATGGTTAATTGAATGGCTTATGTGTCTTTGAAGGCTGCACCTCTCTTACAGTTTTATGTAGTTTTGAAATTCGTGTTATATATTATTTTAAACCTAATCATATAACTAGATTTTCATAATTATTTTTCCTTCTAGCTCATTTTCACAAAAGAGAATTTGGGAAGGACAAAATTTCCAGACAAAACTGTCTTGAATTCTTGAAACCACCTAGCCAGCTCACCTGCCCGCTCGCCTTCTTTTCTTCCTTCCTGGCTTCTATCCTTCCTTCTTTTTTGGGAATATCTTACTTAGCTAGTATTTAACATCACTAATGAGGCTAGTTCTGTGCTGGGCATCTTCCATGTGATATCTACTTATTCCATTGGTGCGAAAGCAACATGGACTTATTTTCGCCCTTTTGTAGGAAATGGCATTCCAGATGGTTTTTTGACATCTTTAATATCAGATGTTGCCAATGATCAGGTCAGGGTCAAGACTGACTTCAGATATTTTAGTAAGAAGTGGAAAGAAAAACAAGATCTTAACTTTCTAGTCTCCTAAACTATACATCTCCATTGATGAACTAAAGCTATATGGGTGTGAAATTTGGTATGGAGGCTTAGGCTGCTTGAACACCTTTTATCCCATAATAGTTGTGGAATGTGAAGATCTGAATTTTCATAGTGGCAATGATATTTCCTGGCCAACAATGGGTTTCTTAAGGCCTTGTCATTTCAGATTGGCATGAGGTCTGGCTATTGCTGCTCTAAATGTGTGTAGGAGCCTGCCTCCAATGAACTTAATTGCAGTGGTGCTAACTTGTCTTGACACCCTTGCCGACAGTTCTAGTGTCCCTTAACAAGGTTTTCTTTATATAGTCACAGCACAGGTTTTGTGGAGGATTCACCTAACTTTCTGGGATGGATTTCTATAGACAAGAAATATATTGGCTTTAAAAATTAAGAAGTGTGATTCTGTTTTGAATTTGGATATCAAATGAATCCGAGCACATGACATTTTAATGCCGTTCGTCTTTTTAAATAGATTTACTTTCTAATGCATGTGACGACAGGACTTTGCTCATCAGCTAGAACACACATTTCAGAGGAGTTGTTACCTAAAATATTACCATAAGGCATAAGAAAACACACGATTTAAGTTGCCTTTCATGGACATAATTAAGAATTAATAAGCCAGTACCAATGGCTAGTCCCCAGAATTTCCACTGTTTTGCCTTTTGTGACCTGTGTTATTAAAAGTCCATTATTTTTACAGACTTTATTAAATTGGATCTTATTAAAGCATTCTGTATTTGCATTTGGTCTTTCATAATTCATTATTATTATGACATTTACTTTTTACCATCAGATCTGAAAACATATCATAAGCTACCCTTTTCTCTTGAAAGAAATGCTAATTTCAAACACTCCTCTAATAGAAGAGAAAAGCTTTATCAGTTTTTTCATTTATTCCAGATCGTGTTAAGAATACTAATGCTAGACTTCGGTATGCTAATATCTCTGAGCTTTTTTGGTCAAAAGCTTAGAATTATTATTTTTATCCCATACTAAGTATGAAACTAGAAGACCTGCTACTGTTGGAGAAAACACAATTCTAAACTACAATTTTTGATTCTAACTTGTGAAAATGTTGCTAAATCCTGTTTGGATTAGGGTGATGCTAGTCAATTTAACTTTGTATCACACAATATTTGTCTATTTAAGAAATTCTTTTTTCTCTTAAAATTCATTTTGTTTGTTTTCTCATAGTACAAAGTAGTAAGCTTACAAAGTTTAAGACTAAGAATACTATGCTGTCAGCCCCAGACAGCATTTAGAGTGTGCTGCCCACTTTTCTATATGATAATCATTTCTGTATCATTTATGACATAGTTGAAAACTCAGTACAGCAAGACTTTACATATCGATACCAGACAAGCTGTCTAATTTTAACATAACTAATTTAACACTTACTGAATTTTTTGTTGTGATACTAGTAAATTTATTTAACTCTGAAATGAAACTTACTTTGGATTTTGTCTCATTCTAGATTTCTCACAATGTGCAATAGACATTTTGGCAGTGTTGTTGCACAAACCATTCGGACTCAAAAAACAGATCAGTTTCCACTTTTTCTGATTATTATGGGAAAGCGATCATCCAATGAAGTGTTAAATGTGATACAAGGTAAAGTACATGTCACAAGGGGAGTACAATGTCTCCTTTGTATGTGATAACCTTATAATATTTACCATCAAAGCTGATAGTAATTCTCTGTATTCGTGAATATCTTTGCATTTTAAAATATAGAACTTACTGAAGAAGAACAGATTCAAAAAAGAATATGTGCTATGAAAAATGAAATAAGCTATGTGCAAATCCAACAGAAAGGTCTTAATAAAATTGCACAGCCCTTGGGATATAGGATAATCATAAATGTTCAGAATTGCTAAATTCTCTAAACTAGCAGTTAAGTCATAATCGGTTCTCAAATATAACACTTCATATAAATGTAGATAGATAGTTAGACAGACAGACAGACTTCTTGCTATAATGTTGATTAGTTGAAAGAAATGCTTATTTTTAGTTACCTAGAAAAACCAATGACTGGATATTGCACATGGAATTTTTTACAGTGCCTGTTGTTTCCCCTTATTTGTGTGAATTTGTGTCTAGGATGCATCCCTAAGGCACGAAGCTATAGGATACCTGTGAATTTAAACTTTTCAAAAAAAATTCGTCTTTACATTCTTTACCAAAAACATAAGTGAATGATTTTTTTAAACCATTACTAATGTACCCCAAGGATTCATAAAAAATATTACCTTATTCATGGCAAAGCATAAATTGAAAACAGTATACCTTTTTTATGCCATAGGGAAAAAGATGTTTCAAGTGCCCCAAGCTAAAGCTTGTGTGTAAGATGCTTAATTTCTGCCCCTATCTAGGTCAAAAGTTTTATAGCAGATAACATAATGGGGGGAATGGGTGTAAATTTTAGTGCCTTTAAAATTCAAATAAAATAAAACCTCTAGTATTTTATGTTTATAACTAGAGCATTTGGTTTTATAAATAATGTTAAAGAAGACCTGCTTAGGGAACGAATTGCATAGGGTAAATAGAGAATGTGTGGTTGCTTGAGCCAATCTAGTAACTTTTTTTTTATGGCAGAACATTTTTATAACTGAAAATTGCTGACAGACAAACTATACCTGGTAGATATTTTCTCTAACATGAACAAAGTGAGTCTGCCACTCCAAGAAAAAGAACTTACAGTATTTGTTGCCATTAGGTTGACAGCTTACTTTTCTGATGACATCAGTGGTGATGTTAAAAAAAAAAATGTGACTTTTTTTTTTGACATCTGTGTGAGGTCAGATTTGCTTTATAAATTTCAAATAAAACAATATATTATAATTGGTTTAATGCAGAAGTAGATATGAGAATCCAGTTGTGTTCTATTAAGCCAGACATTAAAGAAATTTGCAAAAAAAAATGTTAAAACAATGCCATTCTTCTCACTAAACTTTTTCTTTTGTAACATAGTCTTTTTTTTTATAAAAATGTGGTATTTATATTAACATAATGGTTTTATTATTACTTTAAAAATTGATATGTATTTTAAATATTTCAGCTTTAATTTCTAACATAGTAAATGTTGATAATTATAACCCACATGAAAATTCCTTAGAGATCTCAACAGTTAATAAAGGAGTTCTGAAATCAAAAGTTTGAAAACCACTACAGATGTCATGATATGACACCAACATAAGAAGGCTCTAAAGAATAAATTTGCCCTGAATTGTATTAACTTGTAACTTTTTTCATCTTAGATCATTAAGGGCTTAGGTATAAAGTACCTGCAAGTCCATTTTGGCAGTGAATCCTTACAGTTAGGGCTGAGGCATAGTTGAAAAGCAGTGGCTTAAGCCTAAAAATTAGTGGCCAGTCTATAGTCACCTCTACAACTATAGTGTTTTCCCACTGATGATTCCAGTGCCCTCCATAAAGTAGTCACGCCCTATAATTTGAGTCATAGTTACTACTACTGTTTACAAATAAGAAATGAAAACCCAAAGATTTACCCAGTAACAAAATCTACGTTGAAGGTGATCCTAAACTTTTTACCATTTGTCATACATATTAATAATAGCTATCAGTGATTGTGTGTGTACTATATATCAGGCACTTTCCATTATCTTTAATCCTTCTAAGAACCCTACAGAGGTAATGTGATCTTCATTTTGCACATAAGGAAATTGATCCTTAGAGAGCTATATTCACTCACTCATTCACTTATCCATTCATTTACTAAGTGAATATTTATTAAGCTCTTATGATGTGCTAGACAGTTTCTAGGTACTAGATCATATAATTTGTAAGTAGTGGAACTAGGATTAGAACTATGACTACAAAACCAATTTTGTATTCTCTGCACCATGATATGACGCCAGCATAATATTTGTTCTCCAGCTTATTTATTGAGAAAATAATGCTGATGTGACCAAATTAGATCTTTTTTTTTTTTTTGCTAATGATCACAGATGCTCTCTAACCCTATGCTGCCAGTGGTCATAAGGAAAATTGGGGAAAGGACCATTGAAAGATTATGTTAGTCAAGCCATTTTCTGGAAGAACACCAGCAAGGATACTAGCTATTTGTTATCTAAGTTGTGGCCATTTTATTAACGGAACAAGAAGACCCCTTCTCAGGCTCTGAAGAAGGACAGACTCTTTTGCCCATAGGTTTGAAAGAATGAAAGAAGTGCTATATCTCTATGTATACTCATGAATTTCTCTCTTGTAGATGTACCCAAAGCAAATAACAGGTCTTAACACATTCCGGAAATAGCGTACATGTGCTATACATTTGTTATGGATTTGGACAGGGAATAAAATAGCATTAAGGAAAATCAAACATTTAAAATACCTTCTTCATAATGATTATAGTGTAGTCATTTGAAACAGCTAAAAGGGAAAAATATCACTTAGTCAAAAAAAAGAAATCAGTGTTTTTCAGAAATTGAATTACCATTTGTTTCACCAAAGAATTTTTAGTGATAAGAAATAATACTAAGTAAACAGTATATTGAGGTGGCAAACAGGACAGGCTTTGAGTCCAACTCATATGGTTTCAATTCCTGGCCCCACCACTTAACCAGCTTGACCTTGTTTGGGCAGGCTACTTAAGTTCTCTAAGTCTCATTTTCCTTCTTTTTAAAATAAAAATCATAATGACACCTTCATAGAATTGTCATACAGATTAAATGAGATAACATATATCAAGTGTTTAGCCTAATCACTGGCATATAAACAAATGGTAGTTGTTACGAGTGTTATTGGGTAACTTGAAAGAACTTTCAATCCTCGTGACTTGGACATTCTTATTTATGGTGCTGAAAATCCCTCTTACTAAGAGACTGTTCCCTCAAATCTAAATATTCTAAAATTTCAACTGCCAGGATACTGCTTTACTTTTTCTTATTGAACATACGAAACTTTTCAATGAAAACATGAAAGAATTTTAACTAAATAACAGCATACTAGTCTGTATTATTTTAAACTGTGGTTATTTCTTACTGATTAATTCTAGAATGACTTTACATTTTATAATAACTAATAATATGAAGTCATCCATCTCCATGTGTTGCTAGGTAACACAACAGTGGATGAGTTAATGATGAGGCTCATGGCTGCAATGGAGATCTTCACAGCCCAACAACAGGAAGATATAAAGGATGAGGTAAGGTGAAAGGTTAAGTAGACCCTTAATAGGATTTTGATGAGATAATTTGTCAAATGGTGATGCTTGCCTATGTCATGATTGATAAGTAAAGATGATGAAGATGCATTTCCAGATTAACCAAGGACTTTTATGCCATTCAGTTTACCTTTCAGTCCATTCTTTTCATGACCCCACGACCCAACAATTTGTTTAACTTTATGGACATTTATACTTTGCTAAATTTGGCATAGTGGCAGAAGGTCAATTTGCAGGAAATGAATTCCAAAGCATGTTTACAAGAGAAACTATAGTCCAGGAAATCCTATCTACTATATGAGTTTTCACTCACTTTTAAGGTCTTTTTTTCTCTTTTTAAATATTGACATTGATTAGCAACAAACACATTTTACATTTGAACGTATTTTTGAAGCACTGTGAGAATTAGTAGATCTCCAGAATTCTGAATTTCTCAGTCTTCTGAACATATTCAGGTGGTATAGACGACATGAGCTTGAAACCTTTAATAAAATATAATGACTACAATATTGGTAATGATAATGATATCAACACTTACTGAATATTTATAATGTGCTAGGCTCTGTGCTAAACATTTTACATTTATCATCTCATGTTATCCTCAAAGCAACCCCACGAAGTTGCATGTGAATCAGACAGAGTTCTGGCAGGAAACAGATGGCACTTTTAAACTGGGTTATTTGAAAAAAGTTTAATAAGGAACTGTTTATAAAGGTATGGGAAGGGTTTTTGGAAGTCAACAATGGATACTGCAGACTAGGGCTAAAGCGAGTCCTTACCACCCCTAGGCTTAATGTCCTAGCAGAGGGTGGTATATGAAGACTGCTTCTATAGAGGGATATATTTAGTCCTTGGTGACCTGGTAAGGAGAAAACCAGGGAATAGCTTTGCTTTCCTTCCACACTCTGATCTCCTGCTAGTACCAGCAATTGACCTAACCCAACTAGAAGCTGAAAGGCAAGAGAACCTCCCTGCACAAAAAGCGAGGTGGAG
This sequence comes from Pteropus medius, assembly GCF_902729225.1. Taxonomy (NCBI): domain Eukaryota; kingdom Metazoa; phylum Chordata; class Mammalia; order Chiroptera; family Pteropodidae; genus Pteropus; species Pteropus medius. Next base: position 5,420,575 of record NW_024340701.1, on the reverse strand, counting down.
CATGGATACCGAGAGGCATATGGAAGATAATCTATTGCAGATTGGTACTATTATCTTCACTCTTTAGATGAGAAAACTGAGAATCAAAAGGGTTAAGTTAATTTAGCCAAGGTCATATAGCTAGCGGGACCTCTAATAATCTCAAATAATCATTAATGCTTTTATCAGTCAAGAAATTTCTGGATTTGGAAAATAGCTCTAAGATAAAATACAAAACAAATATGAGCATTTGTTAATTTGAGATGCTAAGTTCACAAATATCTATAAAATTACTCTTTTTAATTTTGTTTGTTTTATAAAAAATATTTCCATAGAATAAATAAAAAAGTTTGATTTCTGAGCAATGATAAAAAGTTTGATTTCTGAGCAATGATAAAAAGTTTCCAGGTATAATGAGTGTTTTCAATACAATAGCCTTTAGCTATTACAAATGAGAAACATGTAGATGATTTTAATATAACATTGTACTACTGTATTTTACTTTATTTACTTGTCTCTATCTTGCATTAGGCTATAAGTTTGTTAAGGGCAAGTGTTGTATTGTATTTACATTTGTAACTCTATCCCCTGACAATATACCTAGAACAAAGTAGGCACTGAATAATGTTTGTCAAATGATTGAATAAATGAATACTTGGAAAAATTAACATAAAATAATGTTACTGAAAAAAATACTCAATTACAATGTTATAAAACCTGATATATCCACATTAACAAATTTGAAAATTTGGAGTGCTATAACTAGTTCAGAGTTTTAATGCTCATTACATTTCTTTTATTGCTGTAAAAACATTATGTTTGTCATTTTTCTTAATAGTGTTTCATTTACTCTGAGGGAAAGTAATTGGATATATGGTGGAAAGATATTTATCTGTTACTCTGTAAGTTGACAGTGACATTTTGAAATAATGAAGTACTGTACTTAGTTAGGAATTTATAATAATAGGTGTGTTGCGATTCAAGATTACACTTATCCTAAAAGAGACATTGATTGACAATAATTCACTAAACACATTCTTCAACCACTTAAATCTTGAGTCTCATTAGTACTAGATTTACAGATTATGCTGTATAATATGAATATTTGCATGCATATTTCCAGTTCATTCTTTCATCTTAATTTGTGTTCTTCATAATTCACTGGTAAAGAAATTGACTTTAAGTCCTTTAATACTGAGCACAAAATTGAATGTGAGTGTTACAGGAAAAATCCAAGGCTCCATATAATTGAAATTTTTATTGAAATTTAACTGCAAGAGATAAGGCGTTCTCTTTGTTTTTAGAGTGCCTTCATGAAAGTTATCATTCAGATCATAAGTACAGTTCCTAAGAATAGTTTTTCTAAGTTTAAAGATTTCTTTTGGACTATGCATAGGTCATAATGATTTGGTATCTGCTGAATGTGACAAGAAATACTATTCCTTGTAATTGTGAAATTTGCCTTTACTTTTTAAAAAATTTTAAATAAGATTTTATCATAAGCTTGCTGTTAAAGTCAAATTCATGAACAGGTTTGGAGGATGGCTTCCTAGACCTGAATATATTTAAACTTAACTTTGGTCCAGTTACATCTATCACTTCAATGATTCTGTTATGCTAGTGCAACCAGAGATGCCCATACAATATAAAGCTTTTATTAAATAAAACCAAATTGAAACCATTTTCATACTCTTGAGTCATTCTTCAGTGACCCAAAATGGACTAAACTTCATATCACTAATTGCTCAATCTCTCACCAGGAAGTATATGTAATGTGAGCAGTGTTTTGACATAGCTTTATTCATAGATATTTTCATTAATGATATTAGTTTGGTTTTCTAAGTATTTACTGAGCATTTATCAAGTATATAGCACGGGAGTAGATCTTGGGGACTGAGAGGTACTTTGCTCCAATGAGGGGCTATTGGCAAAGAAGGGATAAGGAGGAAAGCAATTTTCACTACATGACAATAGTCACAATCTATTTTTACTTTTAGCCTGATTCCAAATAATAGATGTTTTATAACATGTAAATGAATTCAATTTTTTAAAAATGTACTATTTTTTTTAGCCATGAGTAATCTAAAACCTCTGATTATCAAGAACTTCTGGGTTGTAAGGCCAAGGACCAAAAATTGTTTTTTTTCCAGAAAATTTTAACTCAGTTGATGATGATTTTATAAGCTCTGAGTTAGTTGTAGAAAGATGAGGTAGAATTAGTAATAGTGACAAATTAACTATATTTCAAAGGACACCATCCAGAAAGTGAAAAGCTAATTCCCAGATTAGGAGAAAATCTTTGCAAATCATATATCTGATAAGGGACTTATACCTAGAATATATACAGAACTCTTTCAACTCAATAACAAAAAGATGGATTATCCTCACTAAAAAGTAGGCAAAAGATCTGAGCAGACATTGCTCCAAGAATGATACACAAATGATCGATAAGCACGTGAGAAGATATTCCACATTGTTAGTCATCAAACAAATGTAAATCAAAATACTACTTTATAGCAAATGCAATAGCTAAAACCAAAAAAGCTAGATAACAAGTTTTGGTGAGGATATGGAGAAAACTGAACACTTAGAGACTGCTGACAGGAATATAAGAGTGCACCTACATTGGAAAACAGTCCAGTCGTCCTCGAATGATTAAACATAGTTACAATATGACCCAGCGATTTCTCTCCTAGTTATATACCTAACAGAAGTGAAAAGATATGTCCGTACAAAAATCTGTACATGAATGTTTATAGCAACATTATTTATAATAGCCGAAAGGTGGAAACAACCCAAATATCCATCCAGGGACAAATGTGTAAGCAAAATGTGGTATATACAAACAATGGAATATTATTCAGCCATAAAAAGCAATGAAGTTCTGACATTCTATACTATCAGATAAATCTTGAAAACATTATGCTGTAAGCCAGTCATAAAAGACTCCATAGTATATAACTCCAACTCATACAAAAGTTTAGAATAGGGAAATCTTTAGAGACAGGAAGTAGAATTGTTGTTTAGGGTTTGGTGGGAAGGGTGAGTGGGTTGGAAGCTGGAAGGGTAACAGCTAATGGGTATGCGCTTTCCTTTGGAAGTGAATGTTTTAAAGTTGACTGTGGTGGTAGTTGTACATATCTATAAATATATCAGAAACCATTGAATCGTATCCTTTAAATATGTGAATTGTATGATATGTGAATTATATCTTAATATAGCTGTTTGTTTATTTTTTAAAAAAATCTAATTTCAGTAAAGTAGATCATAGCTATTTAAATGAAAAAGATTGTACCTGAGTATCAGTCCACACACTTCTTTACTAAAGTAAATAGCTGGTAATAATGTAGCCCTCAAATCTTGATATGGAATTGAAGAAAATAATGAAAATTGCTTATATCTTAGGCAGTTTCAGGTAGACATCTTTCCAGTAGACTTCCTAAAATAATGGAAGAGGAGTCTAAGATGTTTCTTCTCAGACAAGTATACTAGCTGTCTAAATCAGTGGTCTCAAGTAAATGTCATCTGGGAATTTGTTAAAAATGCAGTTTCTCAGGCCCCACCCCAGGCCTACTAAATCAGAATTATGAGGGCGGGACCCAGCGATCTGCATTTTAATAAACCTTCCCCGTTGATTCTGCTACACACTAAAATTTGAGATCCTCTGTTGTAAGGGAAAGGTGTGAACTTAAGTTTTTGTAATGAGGCATGAGATAAAAGCTTTCTATGACACTGTAATTAAGGTTAAAATGCAAGGGCCTTGTTCTTGAGTATCCTAATCCTATTTTTAAAGCTAAAAATATCATAATTTAAAATTTTGAGATTAAATTATCAAGATTTTTAAGAAAAGATTAACCAGAGTTAATTTTAATGGCTTTAATCATCAAGTTTGATTTATTTCCAAAAACTTGATAATTCATTCTTCAGTGAAAGAAATCAATGATATATAATAGAGAATACTTCACATCCCCAAAGGCTTCAACAGAACACAAAGATACACATTTTAAAACAAGAGCAACCAAAGAATGAATTAGTAATCTGTTTACCACTATCTCCCAAGGTTAAACAGTCAAACTTTCATAACTTGAGTGTGATAAAATACTTTTTCTTCATTGACTAAAGTCTAACAGAGCTTAAAGTAGTCCTTTATTCCCTCCATAATTTGAATCCTTGTTTGATACGAATATTTTGATATAACTGAAAGAGCCAACAAGCATTTGTATCTATTCTTAATAATTTCTCGTTGGAATTTCCTTATTAGAAATAAAGAAATGGCATATGAAAGCTACCCTGCAGCTGAACTAGAAGTCATTAAACTGGATATAAATACCCTTGGTGAAATATTGCAAACAATATCAATTTCCTTCTAACTTATAAACTATTATTAGCATTAAATATTATGGATTACTTTTATTATCTAAAAATTATCTTAGAAAGTTTTCTAAAATTGATGGTTTGCACATGGGCCAGTATCATGTGCTCAGTATTAAAGGAATCCAGTAAATTATGGGGAACAGAAATTCAAATGAAAGAATAAATTGAGAATATGCATACAGATATTGTGCATTCATATTATTATACAACAGAATCTGTAAATCTAGTATTAATGAGACTCGACTGATGAATTGATGAAGAAAAAGTATTTGACAAACTCCATCAGCCTTTCATAAAAAAACGCATAATAAACTAGGAATAGGAGGTAACTTCCTCAACATAATAGAGGCCATGTATGAGTAACCCACAGCTAACGTGTGTGTGTGTGTGTGTGTGTGTGTGTGTGTAAATAACATATACATATATATAACATATACATATATATATACACACATATATATAACATATACATATATATATATACACACATATATATATTCAATAGTGAAACTGAACACTGGAAAGCTTTCCCTCTAAGATCACAAACAAGACAAGAATGCCTACTTTTGCCACTGCCATACAACATAGTAGTGGAAGATCTATACAGAGCAATTAGGCAGGAAAATAAGAGACATCCCAATTGGAAAGGAAGAAGTAAAATTATCTCTTTTCATAGATATGACTTTATATATGGAAAACCCAAAAGATTGTACATACACACACACCCCCCAAAACCTGTTAGAGCTAATAAACTTGGCAAAGTTGCAGGATATAAAATAAAAAATGAGTTATATTTCTATACACTAGCAATGAAGAACCTGAAAAGAAAATTTAGAGAGCAATTCTGTTTACAATAGCATCAAGAATAATAAAATACTTAAATAAATTTAACCAAGGAGACCTAAGCTATGTACACTGAAAACTATAAAATATTGCTGAAAGAAATTAGGAAATAAATGGAAATATCACTCCTGTTGATGGGATTCAGACTTAATAATTAGATGACAGCACTATCCAAATTAATCTACAGATGTAATGCAATCCTTATCAAATCCCAAAGGTGTTTTTTGCAGAAATAGGAAAGCCCATTCTAAAATTCATATGGAATTTCAAGGAATCCCAAATATCCAAAACAATCTTTAAAAAAAGAAGAACAACAACAACAAAGTAGGGTTTACACTTCTTGATTTCAAAACTCACTACAAACCTGTAGTATCAAACAGTGTGGTACCAGCATAAGGGCAGACGTAATAGACCAGTGGAATAGAAAAGCGAGCCCAGAAATATAACCCTCATTGTATGGTCGGTTGATTTTCAACCTGGGCACAGAGATCATTCAGTGGGGAAAGAACAGTCTCTTCAACAAATGGTGCTGGAAAAACTGGATACCCAGGTGCAAAAGAGTGAAAATGAACCTTTAAGCAGCACCATATCCAAAAATTAATTCAAAATGGATCAAAGACCAAAATTTAAGAGCTGAAACTGTAAAACCCTTAGGATAAAATAAGGAGAAAATCTTAAAGACCTTGAATTTGGCAATGGTTTCTTAACTATGACACCAAAAGCATAGACAACAAAAGAAAAAATAGATAAGTTGGACTCAATAAAAATTAAAAACTTCTGTGCATCAAAGGACGCTATCAACAGAATGAAAAGACAACCCACAGAATGGAAGAAAATATTTGCAAATCATATGATAAGGGTTTAATATTCAGAATATTAAATGTAAAGAATTCCCACAGCTCTACAACAAAGCCAAACAGCACAATTCAGAAATGGTCAAAAGACTTGAATAAACATTTCTCTGAAAAAGGTATACAAATGGCCAAGAAGCACAGGAAAAGATGCTCAACATCATTAGTCATTAGGAAAAAGCAAATCAAAACCACAATGAGATACTACCTCATATCCACTAGGATGGCTATAATCAAAAAGACTGGGTAATAACACATGTTGACAATGATGTGAAGAAATTAGAACCCTTATACATTGCTGATTGGAATGTAAAATGGTGCAGATATTGTGGAAAACAGTTTGGCAGTTCCTCATAAAGTTAAACATAGAATTACCAGCAATACACTTCTAGATATATACCCAAAAGAATTGCAAACACATACTCAGATACTTGTACGCAAATGTTTGTTGCAGCATTACTTACAATAACCAAAAGGTAGAAACAACCCAATATCCATTAACAGATGAATCCTTAAACAAAATATGATACATCTACACAAAGAATATTATAGTTAAAATAAAGATTGAAGTATTATTGATGCATGCTGCAAATGGATGATTATTGAAGACTTTAAAATGAAAGATGCCAGACACAAAAGGCACAATATTATATGATTTCACTTATACAGTATATCTTGAATAGGCAAATTCATAAAACTAAATAGATTGGAGCTTACCAGGGACTAGAGGTATGGAGCGGCTTGGGCTTTTATTGCTTAATGGGTATAGAGTTTCTCTTTGGGGTGACGAAAAACTTATGGAAATAGTGATGATGGTTTGCATAACATTGTGAATGTACTTAATACCACTAAATTGTTTATTTAAAACAGTAAATTGAATATTATGTATATTTGACCATAATAAAAAACATACATATATAGATGTTCAGTATTTTTGAGTATGGAGTAGTGAGAGATTGCTATGGGCTGATAATATGAGAAGTTATTGATTCCTGGGCTCAGTATTTGCTGGACACTACTGGGCACTGACATAGAGTGGAAAAAATTTAAGCTCTGCCTCCATGAGCTTTAATCCTGAGCATTTTATTACTCTGTATTTAAATCCCAAACTTTTACCTCTTAGGGAATTTAAGGTATCAGTTGAAATACCTTAAAGAAGGGAACAAACATGTTGAGTGTCTGCTAGTGCCAAGCACCATGTTAGATACTTTCTATAAATAATCTCTTAGTTTTGTGATAATTTTATTAAGGAGGAAACCAAAGATTCTGGGTGTTAAATAAATTGCCCAAAATCACACAACTGTGTCAAAGCCAGAATACACACTTATGTATTTTTCATACATCATGATTCCTTATAAAGCTGAGTTACATGTACATTAAAGATTCATGGGGTGAACTGAAGCAGCACTCTTAATAAGATGAGGTAAAATCAGAGTGGTCTGACCTGAAGAGTAGGTCAGACATTCCCAAATTCCCAAATATCATATTCACTCGCGTAGAATAAGAAAGTTTGTCATAACTGTCTACTCTTGTGCATGGAATAATGCTCACAACCTGTTTATTTACATTTGTTGCTCTTAAAATGCCCGCTGAAGGATCTGTTCATCCATGCATGACACCTCAGAGTAGAAGTTAATAATTTGTCATATAGGAAACTAATGTAAAGAGATTTATGACTCAACATTAACATTACAATTCAACACACCTGTTCAGAGCCAGCCCTTCACATTTTTCCTTCCTTTGCCTGAGGCGAGGACTTCTTCATGGATTACAGTAACACTTTTTGACAAGCTTAGACTGGGTGGAGCTGCCTTGTAATGACAGAGCACAATTGATGATATCTCAGTAATGCATTCTTTTTTGATTTGGGCTGTCAACATTTATTACTGTAAAAGCAGTCATTGTTAAATAGTTGGCCCAACCTGTCCACTTTTTGTTTTTAGTAACAGTAGAGTCTATAAAGTATGTTTACTTTTCTAGCTATGCGATATTAGCTAGCTTTTGGGGAGGATATATCTAGTTATTATATTTTCTTTTATTTACTATTGTTTTAAAAGTAGCTATCTTAGTGTTCTCCAAATAAAAATTAAAATCTTCTATTTCTTCTAAAGTCTTTTCAAGGCTTTTGAGACCTTCTCAAAGTCATAAACCTGACAGGCAACTAAAGAAATTGTGAAGTGAAACTCTCTTAAGGCAAGCTCTTTAAAAAGGTTATGAAGAAACTGTTCATGTCTTAAATATTACAATACCTGAGTCTCTGTCTTTGGAGACAGTCATATCTTTCATGAGTTTTCTTTCCCACTAAGCAATATATGGCCATGTTTTTGAGAAGAAATTTTGTTGCTGAAAGTACATGTACATTCTACCTATACTTAAATATGTTTGTTACCAGATTGAGGGCCTACCACTGGTTGTTTCTGGGGAGTTTTAATTTTTTTTTTTTTTTAAGTGCGAGGGACAGTACTTTCTTTTAAGGAACTTACTATCAACAGTTGGAAAACTAAAGCATATCCTTACAAAATAGTTTATTATGTGACCCAAAAGAATTCAGAACGAGTGATATTTATAGTCAGGAGAGACTTCTGTGAGAAGTTTAGATTCGATCTGGTTCTGGAAAGGACAGAACAGTCTGCGCGTGCAGAAGTAAGAGGAAAGAGCATTACAACGTGGAGAAAGTATGAGCAAAAGAGTGAAGAAGAAGTAAAAAAAAAGTGTAAAGAAGTTGAAGTCATATTGGTCCAGTTTATATAAAGCAGAGAATTCTTATAGAAAAATAGCAGGAGGAGAAATTCAATTGCCTACTATTAGTATTTTTAACAAGTCACCTTTGCCTTTCTATATTACTTTTCTCTGATTTTTATGCTTCTCGTGGGAGATCCTGAGAATTCTTTGGCACTTTTCTCCCAGTTAAAATTTGCCTTAACTCCAGTTACCCTATCCAGTTACCTATCATGCCAGCAAACAAGTAATTGCAATATAGTATGCAAACACAGCAATGGAAGTAAGTACAAGGTACAGAGGTGACAGAAAGACTTCTCAGAGGAAGAAACATTGAGTCTTAAAGGATGATACATAGACGTCCTCCAGGTAAACCACCGTAATTCATTTCTTTGGCCCCGAAACCAACACATTTTTATTAAAGACATGCTACATGCCCACACTGTGCTAAGCAGTAGTAAGTATAAGGATGACTCAGTCCTTTAGATGTTCAGTAACATGCAAATGAAGGATTCCAGTATAATGGTATAATTCCCATGATAGAAATATATGTAGGGCGTGAAATTTGACTATCAAAGTTAGAAAGAAAGGCCTCACCAGAGAAAATTCTTTTAAGCTAAAACTGAAAAAAAAAAAAACCACACACAACATTTTAGCAGGTGTACTTGTGGAGAAGTGTCTTCTAGGTGAAACAAGGGTACTTTTCTCAAGAAATGGCTAGAGTAGAAGACTACATCATCAGCCAAAAGTGAGACACATAAATGTAATTAAATGGGGACTACTTGATTAATTAGACAGAAAGATTCTAATTTCAGATAGATATTTCATTTCAGCAATAGCCATATATACTTCCCATTTCCTATTATATCCATCTTGTCTTTGCAGACCATTTTAACCAGAAAACACACCAAAGTTAGTCATGGCAAAGGAGAAATGATTTTTCACACTTAATACTTTTAAATTGGTGGTGGTGGTGGTGGTGGTGATTGTGGTGATGAGGTGTGTGTGTGTGTGTGTGTGTGTGTGTGTGTGTGTGTCTGTCTGTCTGTCTGTCTGTCTGTCTGTCCATGTTAATATCTGGACATATATGGGAAAATGTCCTAGAGAAATTTTTATCAGACTAGGGAAAACTAATAGAGAACTTGCTTTTGGAATTCTATACTGCGTGCAGTTGTTTTATTGAAGCAGTTCACTGCCCATGTGCTAAAATACTCATCACAGCTTTGGGGCCTTGGACTAGGGATGCTTATTACCCTTGAGTTAGAAGGGAGAACAAACACTAAGGTGACTGACATAAAATAACTGGAACTTTCAATTCATCGTTGATGAGAATGTAAATTGGTTTAGTCACTGAAAAGCTTGACAGTTTCTCAGAAAGTTAAACATACCCTTAAACATGACCCAGCAATCTCATTCCTCGGTATTTATTAACTCTAGAAAAATGAAAACTTATGTTCGTACAAAAACCTGTACATGAATGTTTATAAAAGCTCTATTCATAATTGCCAAAGCTAGAAGCAACTCAATGTCCTTCAATGTCCTTCAGTTCACCTTCAGTGGGGGAATGGATAAATCTTGTTACATTCGTGCAGTGGAATACTACTCAGCACTAAAAAGGAACAAACTATTCATATGTACAACTACTAAATGTATTGCAGAGACATTATGCTTAGTAAAAGAAGTCAGCCTCTAAGGTTACATACTATATGCAGTGGTCCTCAATCTTCTTGGCACCAGGGACCAGTGTTCCTATGAGAACCTAATGCCTGATGATCTGAGGTGGAGCTGAAGCAGTGATGCTAGCACTGGAAAGCGGCTGCAAACACACAGATGAAGCTTCACTTGCTTGCTTGCCGCTTCCCTCCTGCTGCGCGGCCATGTTCCCAACAGGCCACAGACCAGCACTGGTCTGCGGTCCAGAGATTGGGGACCCCTTCTATATAATTTCATTGTATAGTGTATGATATTTCTGAAAAGACAAAACTATAGGGATGGGACACTGATCACTGCTTGCTAGAAGTTAGCATTCAGGAGAGAGTACAAATGGATAGCAGCAGGGATTTTGGGGGGGATGATGGAACTGTTCTGTATCCTATTTTGGTGGTGGTTATGTGAATCAGTACCTGTGTTAAAATTCAGAGAACTATACACCAAAAGTAATCAATTTTACTATACATTCACTTAGAAAATAAGATTAAAAGCAAGGAAAATAAACACCCCATAAAACTGACTTTTAAATGAGCTTTAGCAAAAGTTTGTTGTCTTTATTTGTATTTGCTAACTTAATTTGGATGCCTATGATAATAGCTAACATTTGTCAAATCCCTACTCTTAGGCATAAGATTGGGCCATTTACATTCTTATAATTCTTCAAGACAAGTGTTATTATACCCATTTGACAGAAGAGGAAACTGGCACAGAGCATTAAAGAACTTTCCCAAGTCGGATACTAATTGGAAAAAAGTCTCACTTTATATATAGTAGTTGGGATTGTACTAACTTTACCAATATAGGCTGCAACCACTGGAGCATCAGTTCTCAAAAGTGCAGTGCCCTGGCTATTAGCACCACAGTCACCTGGGGATCTTGTTGAAAATGCATGTTTCTGGGCCTCAGACCTATTGAGTCAGTTTCCAGTTTCCTCATGTATAAAATGGGGTTAATAATAGTACCTACCTGATGTGCATGTTTTGAAGATTAAATAAGATAAAACATATAAAGCATGCTCTAGTGCCTAGTATTTAGTAAATAGTATATAGATAAATATTATCTATTGTTACTTCCACTCTAGGCTGAACTGAAAGGAACTTTGAAAATTATTTTATCTTAACTTGATTCTACAGTTGAGGAAACTGGGAGCTATATGTTATTTGCTAAGATCACTTGTGAAGGCAGTCTTTTGTTATTTTTTCTCCTTTTAATATTATTTTTGTCTTAATTAAAATAAAATATTTCTCTTGTAATGGGACATCCAGTAGATGTGTGAGGGTCAGGGGGAAGATTTTCAAATGATTTTGAATTCTGTTTGTTTTTAAATAACATGTTTTAATCAAGGTATAATTGATATACAACATTATATTAGTTTCAGATGTACAACATAATGATTTGGTACTGTATATATTGCAAAATGATCACTACAATAAGTCTAGTTAACATCTGTCACCATACATAGTTACAGAATTTTTTTCTTGTGATAAAAATTCAAAGGTTTACTTTCTTAGCAACTTTCAAATATGCAATACAGTATTAACTAGTTGCAAGCTGTACATTACATCCCATAACTTATTTATTTTATAACTCAAGTTTGAACCTTTGATTCTCTTTACCCATTTCACCCTCCCCCCTGTTCCCTACCTCTGGCAAACACCTACCTGTTCTCTGTATCTGTACCAATTAGTTTGGTTTTTTTAATCCCATATATAACTGAGGTCATATGGTATTTGTCTTTCTCTGTCTGGCTTATTTCACTTACCATAACGCCCTCAAGTTCCATCCAAGTTGTTGCAAATGCCACATTTCATTGTTTTTTATGGCCGAATGGTATTCTATTTGTGTGTGTGTGTGTGTGTGTGTGTGTGTGTGTGTGTGTGTGTGTGTACATGAATGAATGAATAGATAGATAGATAGATAGATAGATAGATAGTTAGATAGATAGATGATAGATAGATAGATAGATAGATAGATATAGATAAGATCACCTTTTCTTTATCCATTCATTCATCAGTGAACACTTAAGTTGTTTCCATATCTTGGCTATTATAAATAATGCTGTAGTGAACATATGGTTACATATATCTTTTCAAGTTAAAGTTTTCATTATCTTCAGATAAATACCTAGAGGTAGAATTGCTGGATCATATGGTAGTTCTAGTTTTAATTTTTTGAGGATTCTTCATACTGTCTTCCATAGTGTATCTGCACCAATTTACAATTTTACTTAAAAAAAAAAAAAATCCTGTGTATTTCTGCTAGAAAAATGCTTCCTTAAATTATTTTTTCATAAGGCTCTTATATCATGTGCATGTGTATATATTTGATTATATTACTTTAGCAGTTGTAAAGGGTTACCCTGAGAAAAGTTACACTAGATTAACTGTATGTAAGTGCAAAGAATACAGTCTATGGAATCTATTCACTGCACATATTCCAGGTGTAACTCAGACAAAGAACACTGTAGTCCTGAACTAGTTTATTCATGCAAAGCCATACAAAGATTCAGCTTTGCAACCAATTCAAAGTGTGAACATCCCTTATCTGGGAAGGGGGTGAAACCTTCTAGACAGCTTTTTAATCCCAATATGAATTTAAACTTATAGCTGCAGCTAATTACTTTTTTACTAGGAGACCACACTACAGAATTTCGGTTTGAAAGTCAGGACCAGACAACCATGGAGAACAGTCTTTCATATGCTTAAGAGCTTTTTCATATTTGCTTCTCAAAATGACAGCTTCTGTCAAGAGAGGAATTAACACATACCTACCTGCCCACTTACTCCCTCATTTCACATTGGAGGAACTACCCATTCCCCATTCACGTACTTTCTCTTTAACCACTGAACATAGTGTAGCTGGTAAAATGCTTGTTCTGAATTTCAGTCCAACAAAAATTCTTTCAGTGCCTGCCATTGTGCCAAGCTACACTGAGTGACACGGTCTCTACTCTCAGAGAGCTTGCCACTTATAGCCATAAAGGAAACCTCAGTTCATGAAGCAAGTAGAGAACAATTAGGTTCAAAACAGGGAGACATAGTCCACGTACAAGTGGAATAGAAGATTAAGAGATGGGAGTATGCTAGAGGAATCTGCAGAGAGAGATGGTTTGTATTAGGCTCTGGTTAACTGAAAGAGAGTCCTTGCTTAAGAGCTGCTCGCTGTCTCATGAGAGGCAACTGTAAGTTAGTGGTTGAGAGCTTATGGTGCCATGTTGCCTGAATTCAAATCCTAACTCTGCCATTTAGCAGCTCTGTAACCTTGAGAAAAATCTCTTACTCTCTTTTTGCCTCAATTTCTTCAATTAGTTACTTGATAACTAATTGTAAGTGCTTAGTTGGTACCTGGCATCTAGTAAGAACTTACACAATATTTTTTGTAATAATAATATAAACTGAGTTTTTTGAGAATGAGTAGGAAATAATCATTTGGATTAAGGAGAAAGCACATTGAAAAAAATGGGGAAATGTGATAAAGCTTGGAGATGCAAAATGACTTGGGACATGTGAGCAATGAGAAGTAATTCAGTAAGGCAAGAAGGAAATGTTAGTAGAGGGAAGGGAGGAGAGAGGAGCCTGGAAATATGCATTAGGGCCACATCTTGAAGTTACTTCTGTGCCCTGCTATAGATTTAAACCTTAAACTGTGGGTAGTGAGTAGTCATCATCTAATCAGGAAATGACATGATTTGATTTGTAATTTAGAAAACGAATTCTAATGACTATGCTATTTACTCATCACTTTATTCATATCTTTATTATATTACTTACTGTGTTGTAATTTATCTGTGATTTTATTTTCTTTTTGAAGTACAATGCTTTACAAAGTGTGGCCCCATTGAGCACACGTTTGTAACAAATAACAGATTTTTGAGTTTCCATGCTAGATCTACTGAATCAGAATCTGTGCATAAGGGCCAAAGAATCTGTTTTCATAAGTTTTCTATATGACCGGTGATTCCTATGTATCTTAAAATTTGAGATCATTGGTTTAGTGAAAAGAACATAGGCTTAGAAACAGATAGACCTAAGTATAAAACCTCATTCAGCCCCTGACAAACTGTACACTACAGGCAAATTATGTAGCCAGTTCGAGTCTTAGTTTCCCCATATGTCAAGTGGAAATAGTATTACTCCACTGCAATATTGTGGGAATGAAAAGAAACAGTATAAGTAAAATGATTAACCTGTAATAGACCCTCATATGTATTGCCTTCCTTTCCAAGCTTATACATCTATCTCCTATAACTAGTGAGAAAAGGAAACTGTGTCTTATTCATCTTATTGCTTCCAGTTTCTAACACAAAGCCTAACATATAGTAGGTGTGCATAAGTGTTTTGTAAAATGTAAGTGAATGAATCGGTTTTATAGGGAAGGATCAGTTAAGGGAGACCAAGTAAGAAGCTAATTCCATAGTCTAAGCAGGAGATGACAAGGGTCTGAACCTGAGGCATCATGCTTGACAAACGGGCAGGTTTCATTCTAGGTTACCAGCAGATACTTACATCCTCCCTTGGATTGGTTTAGCCATAACATAAACTCTCACAAGCTAGCCTGCTTCCTCCAAAGCAGACACTGAGACAGCAATTCATCATTTGAAATCCTGCCACTAAAGAAATTAGCAAACCAGTCTTAAATCCAGCTTTTCAACTCACTCCCACATACCACTTCTAACCAGATGAAAAAGAATCTTTTCTAAACATCTCCACCGGAAATTCCAGAGACTTACATTCTAGCAAAGCAAGACAGTCTCAGTTAGGACTTGGAAGTTACTTGCTACTTGTGAATTTATCTCTGTTTTTATAGTCTTCCAATGAACTATCTTGAAATTTCTCTGGTTAATAAACTCATTGACACAGACAACAGTATGGTGCTTACCAGAGGGGAAGAAGGGTTGGGGGAGGATGAAGAGGATAAAGGGAGTCAAATTTATGGTGACGGTGGGAGACTAGACTTTGGGCAGTGAGCACACAGTGCAAGATTCAGATGATGTGTTATAGAATTGTACACTTGTATAATGTTATCAACCGATATTACCCCCAATAAATTTAATTTAAAATAAAATGGAGATAATAATTTTAAAAAGCAAAATTTCTCTGTTTAAAACTTTCGATAGCTTAAGTTTAAACTATAACCAGTTAGTCTAATAGACTCAGTCTTCAGTATAATAGGTATCAAACCTATTCTTTCAAGTATGTAACCTGTAAGAATGCTGAGTGTCAGGTTTGCCATAATCCTTATTTCACTGTTTTTTTTGAACACTAGCAGTTCATTAATGATTTTCCCAGGAAATCAGTTTAACAAATATAAACTTATAACACAAATGCCTCTGGAGCCAAATGCTTATTCATTGTTCCATTTTTAAGGATCTACAGAATACCAGGCACTCCTTGGGACTAGGGATACAGAAATAAACAAAGAAAAGTCTCTTCAATTTACTTAAGGTCTAGAGAGAGAAATAAACATGTAAATAGATAATGACAACCCTACAGGAAATACAAGGCTGGAGATTCATATCCATTTCTTACCATCTTGCTCTTCTCTGTGGAGAGTCAACTGGTAATGAAATAAACTAAATCTATATTTATTTTCCCTATTCAGTTTGTTTGGCAAGTAGAAATAGTTTATTCCTTACAGCAAATGGAAACAATTTATTTCCAGGAAAATCATTCCATGACTATCTCCTACACTGATTTAAAGACTATATTTGCAGTGTTTAGAAGTAAGAAAATTTAGAAGGATAGAAACAAAATGAGGATGTAGGTTGAAGAGAAGTGAGATGGCAGAAAGAGCTCTAGATGAGGTACCATGTGGCCTGAATTCTGACAAGCTGTGTGACCCTGGGAAAATCACTTAAACTTTCTAAGTTTCCTTATCTCTAAATGCGGATAAAAGTTCTTTCCTTGCCAACCTAATTATTTGTGAGTATCACATGTGAAAGTGCTTTGTAAACTTTGAAATACAAGACTTTAAAGGATTAAAAGTCTTAGATAAAAACACAGAGAGAGGAATATTCATTAATAAGTACTACCGTTTTCTTTTGCAATGACTTAGTTAATGGTAGCTTAGTTAATGGTAGCTTTGATTAATGAGAGCTATTTTACAGAATGGAAACCACCGTGATAAATTAGGCCTACGGCCAGGGAATTCATTCTTACCACAGAGTGGATGAAGCTGCCTAAGTCATTCCTCATTCCATGAGAAAAATGATAATTTCTTCCAGTCTGGAACATTAGTACATTTCACAGCACCATCTCACCATGTGTTCCTCTGTTTAATCTTCACATCTTGGGTCACCTCCAAGTAGAGCAAACTTAGGGGCTGGCCCTGGGCCCTCATGCTAAAGAGCCACCCTTCTGTTAGCCCTCACAACCTGCAGCTAGGAATGGGATTACCCAAAGGCAGACTAAGCACATATGTAGTAAGCAGAGTAAGATCACCAGACAGATAGGAAAAATAAGGAGAGAGATAGCCTTTTGGAATTCAATATTACAGAAAAATCAAAGTAGTCATGAGAAAAATCAGAATTTTGTCAAGACTTTTAAAACTTACAATGTAATATTGCTTTTCTTCTAAGTTATAGATGGTGTATAATCTGTGTTTAGGACCTCTAATGTTATTTTGGGCCCTGGGATGCCTATCAGAGCCCTGAGACAGAGGCAGTGACTTGAGGGGAGCACAGCAGTCAGCCAGAGAACAATGGGAAGATGCCTCAGAGACATGAGGCTTGTTTTCATATAAGCGTTCGTGAACCTTCCTCTGCTTCCCCTTTACCATTGCCAGTTTACCTATAGAAAAAATGCTGTGATTTGCCCCAGATTCTCTTCATGTCGTCCTTAGGAAAAATTCAGAGAAATTCAATTGTTTGACCTGAAGTTACAACTCTAGTTATTAGAAAGAAGGAGATTAACATTATTAGGATGATGGTGATGATGATGATGATGATGATGATTAGAATAACATTTATCAAATGCCCACTGCAGTCCAGATACTGTGCTTAGTGATAGGTATTCATCATTTCATTTCATCCTTCCAATCATCCAGCAAGGAGGTATTTTTCCCATTTTAAAGATAAAATTGATCAGTGAAGAAAGAGGTCAAGGAACTTGCCTAAGGACTCAGAAGTTAAGTGGCAGTCCTAGAATTCAAACCAAGTCTGTATGTGTTTGAAGCCCATGACCTTTTCCCTGTATTGTTCTGCCATCAGAATGGAAGGAGGACTAGAATCTAGTTGTTTGGCTGGAAGGTGCATGTCCTGCCTACAGTACACCATGAATGGAGCCAGTGTTGTCAAGCAGCACTTCTTTTGAATGCCAGTTTAAAACATCTTTTCAAGCAGTGCCCTCGTCATTTATAGTTTAAGTGCAGAAAGATAAAAATACTCAGCCCCCTTCTTCCACTGTAGAGAACTTTGTTGTTATTTAGTTCTTGGTTCTGTAGCTATCAAGACAGCAGCTCATGTCGCTTCCTTCTGTACTTTTTTTGGTACTTGGGGGTTTTTTTAGGCAAAATTCACATAACCTAAAGTAACTATTAAAGTGTACAATTGAATGGTATATTTAGTACATTCACAATATCGTGCAACTATTACCTCTAGTCCCAAAACATTTTCATTGCCCTCATACTCATCAAGCAGTCACTCTCCCAACTCCCCCTGTCCCCTGCCACTCCCTGGCAATACTTTCTATCTCTCTGGATTTGCCCGTTCTAACTATTTCACACAACTGGAATCATATATATGTGACTTTTGTGTCTGGCTTCTTTCGTGTAGGTTCCTCCACATTGTAGCATATATCAGTACTTCATTATTTTTTATGGCTGAATAATATTCCATCATATGGATATACCACATTTTGTTTATCCATTCTTCTGTTGATGGATGTTTAGATTGTTTGCACCTTTTGGCTATTATGAATAATGATGCAGTGAACATTTGTATCTGTTTGAGTCCTTGTTTTCAATTCTTTTGGATATATACCTAGAAGTGGATTGTTGGGTCATGTGGTAATTCTGTTTCACTTTTTGAGGAGCCACCAAAATGTCTTTGCATCATCTGCATCATCTACATTCCAGCCAGCAATATACAAGGGTTCTGACCTCACATCCTCACAACACTCCCTCCGGCCTTCCTCTAACTAGTAGCCATCCTGGTGGATGTGAGGTGGTATCTCATTGTGGTTTTTATTTGCATTTCCCTAACAATTAATGATGTTGGCCATTTTTATATCTTCTTTAGCGTAATGTCTAATTCTGATACTTAAGAAATATTAATGTATCAAGATTGTCGGAATATCCTATAACCTGAGGAATTTTCAAAAATAAAATCTTAAATATCTGAACTCCAGTTCTATCCTATTTAGGTCACGTAGAGAATTAAAAAATAAAAAAAAAAATGTTTCACTGCCCAAACACTAAAGAAGAAATAGAGGCAGATTCTTACATCTTTCTGGTGCCTAATGATTTAGTTCCCGTAAGAATAACTTAATTACTAAAATCCGCTTCTTATGTTCCCACACTAACCAGATACTTAGAAAATAAAATGATCAGTTTAGCTTTGGAAGCAGTTTTAGAAAACTTGGCTTTAAATTGTCAAATATTTGAATTATTTTACTTTTTTTCTTTTTGACATCACTGAATCTACAGAATTGCCAGGGACTGGCCTGTCTTTTTCAGGAATTGTCCTCCCACTTCAATTCAATCCACATTTGCTGAATACCTACTATGTCCAGGCACTATGCCCAGTCATCAGCATGAAGAATCCCCTGAAGAGAAATTTGTCACCCATGCCGGGTTGTCCAGGAATAATCTAGTATCCCTATACAAGAGAATAATTTTCCTCAGTAGAGGTATTTTCTTACTCCCTCCTGCTTGATTTCTCTTAAAACTTCTAGCCATCTTATACATCGCAGAACTCAAAATGGGGGTAATGGCAGTAATGGTAGCAAGAGGAAAGGAAAAAAGAGCACTTAGCTTGCAAAGGCTATTGATACTTTTGAGATTCATGACAGTTTCTAGATCTAGTTCCTTGGCTCCCTTACACTTTCTTCTTATATATGTAGTCACCTTCTTATATTTATAGTCACCTCTTTTCTTTCCTCCATTCATCAGTAGATGTGAGGATTAAATGAGATAATTTATAAACTAGTTAGAAGAGTGCCTGGCATATTATAAGCATGCATTAAATGTTAACTACTATTATCTAACAAGTGCCAACTTGGTAGTGTTAACTTGTGTTGGAAATTCAGAAATTAATAAGACAGTATCTCTCTAAGTGCTCAGTCTAGTGAAAGAGGCAAATATGTAAATGTATAATTAGAAGAACACAATGTGAATAGAACATGGAAGTAAAGCCATTCGACTCAGGGTGGAAGTGGAAGGGCACCTGTGAATGCCTAGACAATTAAGTTGAGCCTAAAAGATGAGTGCAATTTTGCCTAAAGTAGAAGTGATGCAGAGTATTCCGGGCCAAGGATAAAGAATATACAAAGGCAGAGAGCCATGCAAAGCCTGGTCTGTTCAGGGAGCTGTGAGAGGACTTGTATGGCTAGAGCATAGGGTATGTGGAAGGAGAAAAGTGGGCAATGACACTGATAAAGTACGTGAGGGCACCTGTGCTAAGAAAGTGTCGTGAAGTGGTTTTTATTTTAGAAAGGTAAGTCTTTTACTGACACTATGCTTTCAGCGATAGAAATTTGATAACAGCAGTATATAACTATAAAATCTAGTTCTCTCTCTCTCTATATATATATATATAGAGAGAGAGAGAGAGAGAGACAGTATTATTATATATATATATATCCTTTATCCTTTTTTCCTTTCAGATGAAATTTAAAATGATTTTTAAAGTTGAGACTATTTTAATATATTTCTTTTTCCCACAATACCTGGCCCAGTGTACTACAGTAGATGTACAACAGTCATTTCCTGATACTAGGCCAAGATACCCCAGTGATTTAGGACAAAAAGTTCTATATCTGAGCCTCTAAGTTCAAATGTGTCCAGAGTTAGAAATGATTTCTCCACTTTTCCTAGATCCCTAGAAACCTGTCCAAGTATGTACTTCTCTTGCATTCTATATTTAATCAAATCACTTTAGGAAGTGAAATCCCTTTCAAGACTTTCCGTTATTAGCCCATGTAAAATTTG
Source organism: Pteropus medius (assembly GCF_902729225.1). NCBI lineage: Eukaryota > Metazoa > Chordata > Mammalia > Chiroptera > Pteropodidae > Pteropus > Pteropus medius. The sequence continues at coordinate 5,399,954 of NW_024340701.1, read as the reverse complement.
AAATACACTGCTGTGAGACCTTTGACTTTAAATATTTCACACTAATGTCAGAGCTAGGTTATGGCTTCTGATTTTTTTTTTTTTTTTGGTAATAAATTAGTTACTCTTTCCATTTGACCTTTCCTTTTCGTGAAGCTCTCCCTAGATTTTTGCAAACTTTAAATCTCATTAGGGTTTTATTCCCTATTTACTTAGAGTTAAAAGTTTAAAAGGCTGAAACCAACATTTATAATGATTTTTAAGGGTCAGTAAACTTCTTCTGTGAAGGGTCAGATAGTAAATATTTTCAACTTTGAGGGCCATATACTCTCTCACAGCTATTCAACTGTACTGTTGTAGCACCAAAGTAGCCATAGATATACGGGAGCAAATGGGAATGGCTGTGTTCCAGTCAAGCTTTATTTACAGAAACAAACCACAGGCCAGCTTTGGCTCAAAGACAGTTTGCTGACCTATGATTGAAAGTAAGCTTCCTCCTCCTGTCTTATCCTTCTACTTTCAGGAAGGAATCCTGACTAGAAAAGTGGCCATAGAACATAATATTCAGATTTTATCAAAAACCATTACATCATGTTTGTTGCACACGCACAACCACAAACCAAAAAATCTCCAGGGCATTTTGCTGGACTTTCCATGTAACTGGGCTGTCATATTGGAGAGGAAATATATTTGTCTCTCTCTGTTATCTTTTTTAGAATGTATGCTCTCAGTTGGACATGTTCCTACATGAGCAATCAACATGTCCATTTGGGAACCTATTTTGGGGGTTCTATTCAAAAGCACAGGTCTCCTCTCCCAAACTTCTGCCTGGCTGCTAAAAGATTAGATACTAGTCCTAGTATTTAACCATTCTTCTGCACCAGTGTGGGTGAACTTTCCCGTTTATGGCTTTCATGAAAGCAAAAATAACATCCCAACCACATGTCACTTGAGCAATGTTAGATATATTACTTTTAAGCACAGAGATTCTTGTTTTCTGTAAGATCCTCAGCTTAAAAAACTGATATGGTCTTCTTAAGCAGTGCTTTTTCAAAATTAAATGTGCATAGGAATCACTTGGAGATCTTATTAAAATTTGTATTTTGATTTAGTCTTGAGTGGGGCCCAAGATTCTGCATTTATGCCGAACTTCCAGTTAATTCAATGCTGCTTGTCCTTGGACCACACTTTGATTAACAAGGTTCTAAGTGCTCTTTCTGTTACTATAATCCAGTCATCCAAGGTCTTATTAGGTCAACAGAGTCAGGAATGAGTACTGATATTCTTCAGTTAAGGTGACATTCAAAGCTCTGCTCCTTGACTGTGGTAATCTTAACCAATTTATTCATTTATTCAGTTTAGTAGGTTCTGTAATTTGAAATGGTCCTTGGCCACTTATTCTTATCTTTCATCCATACTGGAAAATTCAAAAACACTATCTTTTTGAATATTACTCCATTCTCAGATATATGTATTCCCTTCTTTTAGAATTCCTAGCAGATACATCTTAGACACTCTCATTACATTTGACTCTTGAACAACATGGGTTTGAACTGCATGGGCCCACTTACATGCAGATTTTGTTCAGTAAATGCACAGTCAGCCTCCGTATCCCTGGGTTTTGTACCCCTGGCTTTCACATCTATGGATTCAACCAACTGCAGATCAAAACAAGTATTTTTGATCTGTGGTTGGGACTCTGCAAATGCAGAGAGCTGACTGTATGCTTATACTCGGCCATTTTATATGAGGGACTTGAGCATTCACAAATTTTGGTATCCACAGGGGTCCTGGAACCAATCCATCACAGAAACTGAGGGACAACTGTAGTTAAGTTATGGGAGAGTCAAACATTATACGAGGATTTTCTACTGCACAGGGCGGGCATGGGGGCTAACCCCTACACTGTTAAAGGGTCAACTTTATATTCTCCATCTCTCTTAACTTCTGTATCGTATTTTATTCCTCTGTATCTCTCTGTGTCGTAGTTAATTTCTTCAGATTACTTCTACTTCATTAATTCTCTGTTGACTTGTGTTCAAACTGCTGTTCAATCCATACATTATTTTTTTAAGTATTATTTAGTATTATCTCGTATTGTTTTTTGTATGTGTTTAGTGTTATTTAATATTACTCATTATTGATGTATAATTGATGTATAATATACTGCACCTACATAAAGTGTATAATTTGAACAGTTTTGACATATGTATACATTTATGAGACCCTTACTATAGTCAAAATAGTGAACATATCCATACCCATCACTCTTCAAAAGTTTCTTCGTACACTTTTGTGTAATCCCTTCCTCCTGTCTCTATCTGCCAGCCCTCTAAGCAACCACTGATTTTCTGTCACTATGGATTTGTTTTTGTATTCTCAAATTTTATGAAAAATTGAATCATACACTGTATTCTCTGTAGTCTGACTTCTTTCACTCAGCATAATTATTTTGAGATTCATCTATATTGTTGCATGTATAAATAATTCTTTCCTTTTAATTGCTGAGTAGTATTCCACTATATGGGTATACAGCAATTTTACAATATCTTTTCATTCTAGTAACTTTTTAAAATAGCAGTAGGAGTCACATAACAAAAAGTTAACTATTTCACTGTGCATCATTCGGTGGCATTTGGTGTATTCACAATGTTACGCAGCCATCACCTAGCATTAACAATGCTACCTTTTAACGACAATTTAATGTTTGCACTTTTAAATTTTGCATAAATGACTTTTTAAAACAAGTTTTAAAAACAGCAAAATAGCTCAAATTACACACACATATACACACAAAGAATGCTTGTATATTCAGCTATACTGAAATGCAATATTTCAACAGACCCCTCCCCGCCAGTGCTTCCTTCATTGTTAGCTATCCTGGATCCTGAAACGTGCTGCTAACATATAGGGCAAGTCTAGTCTCCAGTAGCCACTGGACAATATAATGGCTATAAAATTTGTGAATGCAGGGTAACTGCCTGAGCTTAGTTCCTGTCAGTCACTGAAACAAAAACTGCAAATTTTGCTTGAATCACTCTAAATACTGATGTGCCCCTCGTCCTCAATGGAAAGATTGTCAGTCTGCACTTTAAATCAACCTTGTATATGACCACCTTCACCATCATCATTTTCATTTACTAAAACCAAGTGGACTAGGCTAAGAATGGGTAGTTTTAGTTCTCACTAAATCATTTTTTTCCCCCTGTCTCCTCTGTCTTTACTGTTTTGGAAATGATGCTAGGCAGTCTCTAACTTTGCATTTAAGTACTGTCTTCTTGGGTCCTGAGAGGAACCTACTTCGTGTCGGTTGCTTTCAGTAACTAAGTCACTTGGTTCTGCGCAAACCTCTTCTTTTGAGTCTCTGACTGATATTTGGTCTCCACAGAGAACTCGTTTCTCCAGAACTTAGTCATGATTGCCTTAAAATTGAGATAAAAGCCACTGAAAAATGTCTTACCATTCTCATTCTCTGAAATCTCATGAAGGGGAATTGTTTTATTAGGACAGAGGTTCCAAAGTGCTTTCCAAAGTGGTTGTGCCACCAGCAGTGTGTGAGAGTTCCAGTAGCCCCACATTCTTGTCAGCACTTGGTATGGTTAGTCTTTTAATTTTAGACCTTCTAATAGGTATATAATAGTACCTCATTGTAGTTTTATTTTGCATTTTCCTAATGACTGGTGAGATTGAGTATCTTTTCATGTGCTTACTTGCTATGACTATATCTGTTTTGGTGAAATGTACAAATCTTTTGCCCATTTTTAAAATTAAGTTCTTTGTTATTTTTGCATTTTAAGCATTCTTTTATGTTCTAGATACAAGTCCTTTATTTGATAAATAATTTTCAAAATTTTCTCCTGGTTTGTGGCTTTTTATCACTTTCAATTATCTTTGAGAAAACAGAAGATTTTAATTTTTATGAAGTCCATTTTAGATATTTTTTATCTATCATGCTTTTGGGTCATATCTAAGAAATATTGGCCTAACTCACAGTCACTATTTTCTCCCATGTTTCTTCTAAAAATATTATAGCTTTAGATTTTATACTTAGGTCTGTAATCCATTTTTTTTTTTTTTAGGCGAGGCAACCCTTGGTTGACCTCACAGATTGCAAGGACCTTGTCAGCTTACAAGGTCCTTATTTTTTTATTCTTTATTCCTATAGCACCTAGTCTTCCTAGGTGGTCTTCCATCCAAGTACTAACCAGGCCCAACCCTGCTTAGTTTCCGGAATTGAATTTTATATATAGTATGAAGTGTGGATTGAAGTGTTTTGTTTTGTTTTTTTTTGGCAGGGGGGAGAGTGTGGAGAGAGACATGGATGTCCAGTTGTTCTAGCACTATTTTTTGGAAAGACCATCCTTTTTCCCCTGAATTGCCTTTGCATCTTTATTAAAAACTCAGTTGATCATATATGCATAGGTCCATATCCACACTCTATTCTGTTGCAGTTTTCTTTTGTCTACCTTTACTCCAACACCATATACAACAACTACTTTAGCTTTATAATAAATCTTGAGATCAAGTAACGTAAGTCCTCTAACGTTGTTCTTCTTTTCATAGTTGTTTTGGCTATTCTAGGCCCTTTGCATTTCCATATAAGTTTATAAGTTTGTTGATGTCTACAAAAATACTACTTCTAGTTGTATTAAAATTATATTGGATTTGTACAGTACTTGGAGAGAACTGACATATAAAAATACAGACTTCTACAACATGAAAATTATATCTCTTCTTTTTTTAGGTCTTTATTAATTCCTCTCACCAATGTTTTGTAATTCTCAGTGCACATCTTTTTTGTCAAACTTAATCCTAAGTATTTCATATACTAAATGCTATTATAGTGGTATTCTTTTTAAGTTCTGATCATTTGTAGCTAGTGTACAGAAATGCAGTTGTTTATTTATATCAATTTTATATCCTGCAACCTTACCAAAATTACTTATTCTAATAGCTTTTTGGTAGAATCCATAGTATTTTCCACATTTCTAATTATTTTTTCTGTGAGTAAAGAGACTTACTCTTCCTTTTCATTCTGGATGCCTTTTATTTCCTTCTCTTGCCCTAGATTTGAAAATCAATTAGTGTAATTTACCATATGATCATCTCAATGGATACAGCAAAAGCATTAGACAAAAGTTAATTCATTCCTGATAGAAACTTTTGTAAAATAAGAATAGAGTAGAACCTGATAAGGGCATCTATAAAAAATCTACAAGCTAACATTTTATTTCTTGGTGAAAGACCAAATGTTTTCCTGCTAAGATCAGGAAAAAGGCAGGGTGTATCTGTTCACATCACTTCTATTCACCACTGAACTGTTGATTCTAGACAGTCTAATAAACAATAACTCTCCCTTCCCCCTCCCGTCAGTCACTGGTATATCTAATATACTTTTTTTTTTCTTTTTTTTGGCCTGATATTCATTTAGATTCTTGGCTTTATGGTTTTCATCAAATATGAAAAATTTTGGCCATTATTTCTTAAAATATTTTTCTCTCCCTATACTCTACTTCCAGACTCTAATTATACTTATATTAGACTGCCAAAGTTATCCCACAAATAACTTTTCCAACTCCTTACCTTGCTTAGGTCAAAAATAAAATCCTCGTGTCCAATTGAGCCTTTGATTACCAAGATGAATGACCTATCTTGTTAAGTTCTATTTTACCTCCTCATTTATAGCTCTGATTTTTAGTTTCCTCTTTATTTCTTGTACCTAAGAATTTCTCTTTTTTCTTTCTTTCTCACATGCTGAGTAATACTTTTTAACATTTTGCTATGTTTTATCTATTATCTCTATATCAAAGGAATTTCAGATTATCTTAGTTCATAACACTTTAAGAATAAATATCAGGGCCATTTTCTTGTTTACAAGGTCCTAGTTATTTGGGCAAAGAGCAGGGTATACATTCTAACCCGGACATTTAGAAGAACAAATAAATGCTGTATGTATATATGTGTGTATGCGTGTATGTATTTGTGTGTGCATTTGGTAAAAAACTTGAAATAAGCCTAACCACTATTGCCTGCTTCAGTTTGATAATTCAGAATTTTGAATTCTTCTTTTGGGAATTAACTGATGTTAACTAGTTTTAAAGACTACTGAGGAATAACAAGTTACACCTAAATTTCATTTCTGGTTAAGTTCCTCATTTAGGAACGATCTGAAAGCTCATAAAATGTTTTCATTATTTTTAATGGGTTGTAATGAAATCTGATTCAATGGCTATTTTCTCAGAAATGTAGAATTATACCGAGCTACTTAGTGTGCTACAGTGGGGGAAAAGAAACATAGGCTTTTAGGGAGAGAACGACAAGGTTTGAATTCTAATTCCAGCACTTTTAACAAGTCATTATGATACTCTGAATAGGAAATATACTTACATAAAAATTACTAGTCTGTAGAATACTTAGAGGCTTCAGAATTTCAGGTATATAACTGTCGAACATTGATAATGTCACTATTTCATCTAACAAATATGTATTGAATGTTCGCCGTACATAAGGTAGTACCCTAGATGCTATAGAAGATAACGGAGTCCTCCCCCTATAGAAGCTTACAGCTTAGATCAGGAGCAGTAAAACAAAAGTACAGTTGAGTGTAGCACAAAGCAGCATGAGAGCAGTGACAAGTATGCTAGAGATGAAGGGCTCCAGTGGCGGCTATTACTTAGTTCTGAGCAACTTCTCATTCTAGTGTAACAAGAAGTATTTTTATAATAAGCAGCCCAAGCCATAGCCCAGGAAGCACCTGAGACTTATTCCTGAGCCTGATTATCTGGCTGTCTCACCTCTACACAATCAGCATTTATTTCTAGTCACTTTGTCTGATGTGTCTTCTCAGATTCAGCAAGGGGACCTTCTGCAAGGCCAGTATTTGTAGGACACAGAAGTTTCACATCTCCAGGTTATAAGAACAAATTTACACATGAATTGTTAACTACAGCACCTAGAATTGTCTTTAAAATCTAATCATATAGCATAATATGGGAAAAATAGCTAAGCAGTGTTCTCTAAACCCCCAAATTGGAGATGACTGAGAACAGGACACTTGGAGAGACAAGTATAAAATCTACGAGACAGAAAAGAAGAAATGATAGTCATTCACAAGTAACTACCAACACACAAGAAGCTGTGAACATGATGAGTTTAGGAAATTCATCATGAGCATGCCCTTCTGTCTGCAATGGAGAGGGAGGGCCTGTGGGCAAGGGAAAGAGCATTGGATTGCGATAAAGTGGGTGAGGAGAGGAAGCTGTCAGGAGACCTGGATTCAGGCGTAAGCTCTGCCATTCAGATGGTCTTGTGTAAATCACTTACCTTCATATGATTTCATTTTCTTCATCTATATGGTGGCTCTTTTGAACATGTTTGTCTCTTATATTTCTACAAGTATATGAAAAACTGGTAGGATGTTGAGTGATAGAACTGATGGAGCAGAAAGTCTTTCGGGTGGAGAAAGTGACATTATTTAAAGAACAGAAAGGAAATAATATAAAACTTAAACCTTGAACTCATCACAGTAAATCAGTAAACTCCATAAAATAATGATGAAGGTGGTCCAAGCATGATTATCCATGTCTTCCCCCATTCAGCTGGCTTGCCTTTGTATCCCCAGTGCTAGCACGATGCCTTATTATAAAATTGGTGCTTCGTGAATATTTGGAGGGAGGGGAGGGAAGAGAAATGGAAGGGAGAGGAGAGGAAGGGAAGGAAGCAAGTAAGCTGGTTCAGGAAGCCCTCTCACAACAGGTGCCACATTTTGTGTCAGGGATCCCTGTATTTAATGGCCTTTCATAGTTGCAACAGTCTTTTTTTAAACAGAGCTGTTTTCTTAGAATGCTTTTATTATAAACTATATTTGTGCTCAAAGGGCTTCCAGCGGTGGTAGCTTTCAGAAGGTCCCTTTGTTGTGTGTACATAGTGTCATAACAGGTCATTTCTGCCCAGCCAGTCAATTTCATTGACTCAGATGGGGCTGCTTTGTGAATAAGCTATATCTTTTTTCCTCCTTAATTTTTACTGCAGACAGTAAATATTTTATGCCTAGAAAGACGATTCATTTATTCAACAGATGCTTATTAAACACCTCTCAAAAGCTAGGCATTGTGTGAAATACTTGGAATACAGAGATATGTAATAAAGATAAGATCCCTTCCTTTATGATACTTAGAGTGTCATGGGGGAATCTCACATTAAATAAATAATTAACCATTGTGATAAATATTTTAAAGATAAAGTACAGAATGTTACAAGAGAAATCTAAACTAACATGAAGGGGTGGGATCAGGAAAGTAAGATAAAGTTAAAATTTTAAACATCTTAAATATTTCCACACTTGAAATATAAAAAGATAAAATTATTTCCATCGGTTGTTGATTAAATTAGGAAAGATGGGTTATCCAGAGAGACATAGAATCCTTAGAAGCTCAGTCCTTTAATAAATAACTGAAAAAGGAAACATTATTTACCCAAGAACACACAGCTTGCTTCTGGCAGGGCTAGGACTTGAACACAAGTCTGCTAATCCTATTACCTCTCCTCGGTGACTTAAAAAATAAAGACATTTCATACCAAATATAGATCAGTCATGGCCAAATCAACTATTAAGTGACCACTCTGTACAAACTTGTTTATTGAGTGTGGGGAGGAGTTTATAGAGTAATGAATTGGCAAATGCAAATATAACGGAAATACACAAAATATGTCCTATCATGCTGATTGCGTCTGGTCATAGTAAAACCATAGCCTATAGACTAAAGTGAGAAATACCCACTTAGAATTAGTGAACATATATTTAAAGGAATATGCCCTATTTCCTTAAAATATAAATACTAACGACTAAGTGCAAGTCTCTAAGTAGAAGTTCTTAAACCCCATTTTTATTCATGTGTAATATTATATGAAATGTAAATTATTCTGACTGCTTTGCAGCCTGAGTGATCTCTCAGTTAGGTTAAACATTGTTCTTGGTATTTTGTTCCAATATGTATTTTCCCTAGCATACCCTTTCATCACATATAGTATAGCAGCTAGCTTCAGACCAGAAACATCTAAATCTTCCTAATTCTTTATTTGAAAGATTGGGAATCAATGAAATGTTACTATTCATACCAGAGATTGTGAAATTAGTTGAATCATTGAAACTAAGAGGAGTATGAGGCTTCAGGGAGAAGGCTAGTCTTGAACAGGTGTTAGGGAGAGCATCCAAGACAATTTTGAGCATATACTCAGCCTTGAACAAGCATATACTGAATAAGGGAGACCCAAAGTTGCAAAATATTAAGTTAAACCATATGAAATTTTCATTTTTATAGGTTAAAAAGTCAAACATTGGTGACTGTATGATTCAGCCTATTACACGAAATGACCAAAAAGGGAATCTATACTCTAATGTCAATAGATGTGGGTATTTATTAAATTTGAGTACATGTATATTGGCTATATTTCAGAATTTGCCAAATGAGAAATTCTGGTAGTTGAATTAACTCTTTGTTTCACATGAAATCACAATTTAAATGTAGACAGATGGCATAATCACTTCAAAAGCTAAAAATATTCTAAAAGACCTTCAACTTAGAGAACTTCTAAGTTATTCACACTTCACGAGTATAAATGTGAGGAAATATTTATTTGATGACCAGGCTTTAGTGGTATGGTATGGTGTGGACTGAAGTTAACCAGGGTATTTTGCTTTCAAACTCTTGCTATGCTGACAATCTCCAAGTTTAAGAAAAATCAGGAGAAAGGTGGAGAGAAGTAATCATTTTGAAAATGAACTAAGTGTCAGGTGCTCTGCTACACAGTTTACATATTAGTGTGTTTACTTCTCGCAACCCTATGAGGCCGGTATTATTTGTTTCACAGTTGAGGAAACTGAGACCTAGAAAGGTTAAGTTACTTGCCCAGTGTCACATAGTTTGAAAGTGGTAGAGCTAAGCCTCAAACATTTTTCTTTTCACTGTATACTGTGCTACTAGTATGTTTGTTTGCTCATTTATATCCTATACACTTTAAAAGTGCCATGTTTAATTATAATAAATTTACATGTGAATAAAACAAGGGGATTGTCATTACTTTTTTCTTTTAAAAAGTTATATGGTAAAACACATTTAAATCTTTTCTTTTAAGGATGAACGTGAAGCCAGAGAAAATGTGAAGAGAGAGCAAGATGAGGCCTATCGGCTTTCACTTGAGGCTGACAGAGCAAAGGTAGGTTTGGTCACAGGACTTCTGGGATAAAGAACTCAATCCTAAATGGTCTTTCATTAATTAAATGCCAGCCTTTTTAGCACTTTGATCCCCAAGAATGTTGGGTTTGCATTGGAGAAAGCTAGATTCAATTAACAGAAAGAATATAATTCTACCCCTGGTCCTTAAAGTATAGTTCATTTTGACAAAGTACTTTGTTGAGAACCATGAAAATGAAAACAAAAATGGTCCTAGTATCTATTTTATTTGTTCTTTTTTTAATGAATCTATGGTAAAACCTAGCAATGTTTAAAAAGCTGTTCAGGTGATTCTAACGTGCAGCCAGGGTTGAGAACTGCCGATTTATTTAATGTTTCTTGAGAACCTGCTTCTGTACTGAACATTGGAGGAGGGGGCACTGAATAAGCCAGTTTCTGCCCTCAAAAGAAGGCTCATGATGTGTAAAGTTGATTAAGGCAAGAACACAGGTAGCTGTAACACTTAGGCAAGGGTCCTAAATATTATAAGGGAAGCACTGAGTTCTATGAGTTTAGTGAACACAAATTTCAGTGGAAAGTTTTTTCTAGTTTTTTTTAGAGAGCCAAGAAGTGAAAAAGTACCAGGGAGGCTTTCACAGAAAAGGTTTTATATGTTTACTGGATAAAGAGAGGTAGGAGAAACAAAGTAATCTATGCTAGCAGCAAGGAGTCAAAAAGCATGGGTGCATGATAGAGACTGATGTAAACAGAGCTGGATAATTGTGAAAGGAAGATCAGAGGAAGATTTTGAGGGATCTTGAATGCCACACTACCCAGAGCCACTCAGGTGTTTGACTAGGATTCTACTCAGCATGATCAGACAGCTATGCTTTGTTGTTGCTTTCATTTCCATTCTTGTTCTAGAGAGAAACATTTTCATCACTTCCATTACCACAGTGTATCTCTGAGCTGTGCTGGGAATGAGCTCTTTTTTTTCTTCTTCTTCTTTTTTTTTTTTTTTAAAGTAAATCAGTGTTTATTGAGTGCTGGCTCCCTCTCTCTTTTATCGACAGAGGGAAGCTCATGAGAGAGAGATGGCAGAACAGTTTCGTTTGGAGCAGATTCGCAAAGAACAAGAAGAGGAACGTGAGGTAGGACATAATATTTACAAAAGATATTCAAAAGTTAGGTTTGTTTCCATTGCATTTGATACTGAGGCTGTTAATAGTTCTTACAACTTCTTTTTCCAGACTCAACAACTTTTTTTAGACTCATTTTGTATAGAAGATATAACCTTTCCTTAAAAGAATCATTCTTGATCTGTCGTACGGAACTTCACCTTGTACTGGATTTATAGTTTTCTGTTCTTTACAATTCCTTTCCCCTCTTCTTGCCTGACAAATACTCCCATCCTTCCTGGGTATTGTCTCATCCCAAAAATACCAAGACTTTATTTTCAGCCATTTTCCCAGGTTTCACTTTACTCCACTGAAAGATACTGTAAGTTCCTTCTACAGCAGCTTGGCTGCTTTTCTACCCCCTGAGTTCATGTCATGTTTACAACAATATAGAGAATTTTTCATTCACTTACTTTTAAAAAAAGGGGTTTTTTTGAATACTCAGTATGTGCCCAAAATCTGTTAGGGGGCAGGGATACTGACATGGGTCCTCCCTTCCCGGAGTTCAGTTTTGTAAAAATAGGTTTACAATACCATATGTAAAGTTATTACAGAGATTTGCCTCAGATGCAGTGAGAACAAAGAGAAGGGGTATCAAATGACTTCCTAGAGTGGCTTTACAGAAAAAGACTTTTAGAATTTTTTTGTAGACGTGAAATTAATAGCAAGATTCACTTGTAATAAGAGGAAGCCATCTAACAAGTGGTGGAAGAGCCCGGGGGGCCCTAACTTGGCCTGAGGAAAATTCTATTAGTCATCATTCTCAATCAAGGATGCCACCTTGTACTTATTCATAACAGGTGTTTTTTTAATAAGAACTGTGCTGAGCACTGAAAGAGAAACAAAGGATAATAAAATATTTTCTACCTGCAAGAAGAGATCACATCTTGTAGAAAAGATGCAAAATATCTGTAAGTAACAGCAAATCAAGGGAAAAAAGTGTAAAATAACATATGAGAAGTAAAAGCAAAATACTTGGGGAGTTCAGGGGCAAAGTAAAAATCGGTTACAGCTTTGAGAATCAGACAATGCAGTAGAAGTGATATTTGAGCCAGGTGTTGAAAAATGTGTGATATTTCACTGTTTGAAAATCAAAGTTTATTCACGTTCAACACTTATTAAGTGCCTATCACATACCTGCAAAATATTGTGCCTGACAAATCCTGGTCTCTGTACACTGAAGTCTCTCAGTTATGGAAGGTAGAAAATATTTTGTTGAACATCTTCTATGTCTCAACTGCTCTATCAGCTGCTTTATATATGCTTACTTATTGACCATTAAAACAAACTACAAGTTTAGAGATTTCCTTTATCAGTTAGAAAATTGAAACTCATTAAGAAGTCACGCATAGAAATGAGAACAGCTGAGATTCTCACCTTGGACTTTATGACTAGAAAGCTCATACTCTTTCACTTCATTCCAGTACAAGGCCATATATCATTGTATGTGTCTATAGGAATCGTGTGCAGTTTCACAAAAATTTGTCACTATGCTTTTAGGCTGTTTCCACAACCATAGTTTAAAATTTTAGGACTTTTACTCTCATGCTTTCTTTCACACATACTTTCCCTCTTAATAGTATATCTTCAACCATATATATGCTAAATGTCAGGTATATGCAATTAACTGCATATTCTGGATCTAGAGCTTGGTAGCATATGTACTTTTTGTGATAATTTACCTTATTTAGCCTGGGCTAAAATTTTCTCTTTATAAATGTATATAAAGCCTGTCCTGTCATAGAAGGCTCCAGAAACATCTTTAGCATACCTCAATAAATATGTTCCAGCTATAAATGTGAAAGGATGGGGCACGAGGAGGCAGGACTACTTATTTTCTTTTTTCAAAAGTAAGTCATATATTTTGCATTGGGTGTTCACCGCCCATAGTTAGATTTATTTCTGTCACCACATATTTGCCCCTTTTACCGCATCTACCTACCCACAGACAGCTCATATTTTGCAGCTAGTCATTACTTGCACTTGCCTACTGATGTACTCCCAGAAAACCAAGTTCAGATAGTGTTACATACTCTACTCCTTCCCTAGACAGTCACAGTCAAAGGCTCTTATAAATCCCACCATTAAGAAACAACCTTCTATTTATCTTAATTTAATTCAATCTTATCCAGACTTATTTGACCTCTTTTTTTTTCCACGAGCACCAGTTAACATATTTCAACACACTCATGTACAACAAACAACTCTTTGGGAAAAGCTGTTGTTGTGAAACCTCTGAAGAAACTAAGACCCAGAGAGATTATACAGTTCGCCTATGCTGCCAAACTGGTTGGACACATAATCTGGACTAAAAGCCGGATCACCTGACTTTTCAGAGTAACACTGCCTTCCCTTCTAACAAGAAGTCCTAACCCATATAATTGCATTGAGTAACAAGAGTGGTTTTATTATTTTATCTCTAGTATTTCAAAATCCTATAGAAAAATGAAGTATTGAATAGTTCAAGGCACCATGGTTACAGTGATTGGGGGATTGGCCTCATTTTGCTGTGTGGTAACTGTTGGAGTGAATCAGTAAAACCTAGGAATGCATTTTGATCTGGTCCTTGGCCATGATAAAGAGAAAGGCTTTACGACTGTTCTGAAGGAAAAACAAAGAAGTGACAACAAAAATCTCCCCATTTTACTAATTTATACATGTATTTATTCTTTCCAAAATGGGTTTCAAGTAACTTATATAAATACTTGTAATTCAAATAGATTAAAAAAGAAAGAAAAGATAGTAATCAGGACAAGGGTAAATAAAGGAAGATAAAGGCAAAGGTAAGATTAACATGCAGACAATAGATAATCTAGCAGCACAGGCACCAAATTCATGTGATAGGGTTCTGTACATTTGCTTAAGATGAGCCACAAAATTTTTTCTATGTTTTTCTTGGGCTAAACCAAAGGAAAATATGATTGTTTACAAGTTTTATTCTGTCCATTAACATCAGATAAAGGCCAGTCTCTCAAAAAGACACCCAGATTTTTCAACACTAAAACCTTAAAGCAGTGTTTCCTGTGGTTCCCCTTCAAGAGGAGCTGTACCTAATAGCTATAATAGCAATAGCAAGGCATTTATAAAAGTTTCATATAACTTTATGGAATTCAAAGTCCTAAGGCCAAAGCACAATTTAGTAAAAGTATCTCTGCAAAGGCTTAAATAATATATTTTTCTGGTATTTCAGTTTAAAGGATGGATTTTATGGTATGAATTACATACCCTTTTAGCAATCCTTTCCGAACACTGTTTTTTGCCACTGAGTTTTTTGAAAGTAGAGAACGTTATAGCTAAGATTTTTGACTCCCAGTTCTTTTAATCAGTGAGTATTCAGCAAATATTGTTAATCCCCTTCTGTGTGTAAATTACTAAATCAGGTGCTGTGGAAAATATATTGTATATGTGAGACATAGTCCCTGCCCTTGAGGAGCTCACTGTCTAATACAAGAGGGTAGATGAATACAAAACACATTATAAAAACCATTAAAATAGCACAGACTGCTGAAGATACATAGAGGAAGATGATTTCTGGCTAGGAAGGCAAGAAGAAAGACTTTACAGAGGAGGAGGCTTTGGAGGATTGGTAATACTTTGATAGTTAAAGACAGAAGTAGAAGAGCATTTTGGATGGGTTGATGAATAGATGGATGGGGAGGGATAGGGCATGAGCTGGTTAATATTGAACAAAGGGAGAAAGGCACAGGGCTTCCTCAGGGAACAATAAAATGGACAAATTTAAAACAGTCTAATAATTAGAGATAAGGCTAAAATAAAAGGGCCAGGTTTTGGAAAACCATGGGTGGGAGAGAATGGGCACAAAGCTATTCCTTTTTGCTGCTGGTTCCATCAAACAGAAAAGAAAAAGTTACGTATTTGCCTGTCTACCCAAAGTTGTTTCATTTTACATCTTGGTGCCTCCTCAAGTAGAAAATGTTAGATAAAATTATGGACTAATAAATGAGAGAACAGAAGAGCATAGAATTAGGAGGCTTGATACTTCCCTTCAGTTTTCTTATTTAATCTTCACAACCATCCTACAAAATGGGTAAGGATGATAATATCATTACAGTCTTACAGATGAAGAAAGTAAGATCATAGCAGGATTAAAAAACCTATTTTAAAATTCTTACCTACCAATTGCCTGGTAAAAGTAGAACTAGAGTCCTCTTCGATATTCTTTTTCCCTATTTCTTCACATTTGAAGAATGAAGGTGGGACCATGAATCGGTTATTTAGGTAAAACCGCTTTTTATAATTTGTGTTTTTACCTTATGTAAGTTGCTTCTTGTCACAAAGACACCACCATTTAGTGTCTTTGTGACATAAGGGTAATCATCCCTGCCATCAGCATCATCACTATCTATTGAGAAATTAATATGAGCTAAACTCTGTGCTGAGCACTTTACAGACATTATCTGTTTGAATCTTTACAGCAACTTAATAAGGTAGGTGCAAATACATAAATATATTTTATTAAAATTATAGAGACCACATATCCACTATTTATTAGATAGTTTCAATTTGAAGTATTCTGCTGTTACCTTCATGAACCATTAAAATAGACTAGAAATTCTAGTTTTATAGTATCCAAATCACAGCTTACTGACTGTTCTTTATATCCAAAAGCAGCTCAAAGGTCATATATTTGAATTGTGATGTAAGTAATATGATCATTTGCCTTGATTTACTTTATCCAGCAGTATGGCTATATTCATAGTAAGCTAGCCATGCTCTCTAGTGAATGACTGATTGCCAGGAGCAGAGAATGGCTGCAGAATTGGGTCAGACCAACCGTTCCCATATGGGATCCATTCTACGCCTTTGATGATTATACGTGGTATCATGACTTTAAATACTGTCTATACATTTGACTTCCAAAATTATATCTCCAGCTTATCTCTTTCCTTGAACTCCAGACTTGAATATCTAATTGCTAGCCCATCATCTCCATTTAGATGTCTAACAGACATCGCAAACTTAATGTGATTTAGCCTCTCACCCAAACCTGCTCCTTCTACACTCTTCCTTATCTTAATAAGTGGTAAATCTTTCCAATTGTTTGAGCCAAAAACCTTGGAATCCCCTTTGAGTTCTCTCTTTCATATCGATATTTAATGAACATATCCTATTGGTTACACCTTCAAAATGTTTGTGGAACACTAACCTTATCATTACCACCCTCATCCAGGCCACTGTTATCTGTGACCTGGATTACTTTAGTAGCCTCCCAGCTTGACTCCATGCCTTCATTTTTGCCTTTCCTATATATCTTTCAATAAATCTTTTAAAAAGCATTTGGCATATTATATCACATCAAAAACCCTCAATGGCTTCTTATCTCAAAATAGAAGCCAAAATCTTTACAGTAATTGCAATCAACATCTCTGTAGATTTTTTTTAGGAACTGACAAAGTGATTCTAAAATTTATATGAAAAGGCAATAGAACTGGAATAGCCAAAACAGTTTGAAAAAGGAAAACAAAAATTGGAAGACTCACACTACCAGAGTTCAAGACTTAATATAATCAAGACAGTTTGGGAATTGGCAAAGAGATAGCCCCCATAGATCAATGAAACAGAATAGTACAGAAATAGACCTGCAAATATATGGTCAAACGATGCTGCAACTATTAAATATCCATATGCAAAAAATGTAAAAACACAAAATAAAACTTTCAAATCATATCTTGCATCACATGCAAAAATTCACTCAAAATGGGTTATTGATCTAAACGTAAAACCTAAAACTATTAAAGTCTTAGAAGAAAACACAGAGAAAATCTTAATGATCTTGAACTAAGCAAAAATTTCTTAGATCTGAGACCAAAAGCATAATCCATAAAAACAAATATCTAAATTAGACTTCATCAAAATTAAGAACTGTGCTGTTCAAAAGACTGTGTTAAGAAATTTAAAAAAAAACAAAACAAAACAAGTCACAGACTGAGAGAAAATCATATATCTGATGTCCAGAATATATAACATACTCTCAAAATTCAATAATAAAACAAATAACCCAAATATAAATAGGGTCAAAATATCTAAACAAACACTTCATCAAAGAAGATATACACAAGAGCAAATAAGCATGTGAGAAGATGTTCAGTGTTATTAGTCATTAGAGAAATGCAAACTAAAACCACAGTTGATACATACCAATTAGAATGGCTTTTTAAGACAAAGGGATAATGCCAAGTACTGGCAAAGATGAAGAGCAAGTGGAACGCATGCATTAATTATGGGAGTCATTAATATTAGCATATCTACTTTGAAAGATAATTTGGTACTTATAAACTTAAACATACACATACCTAGGTATTCGCTTAAGTGAAATAAAATAGTAAAATTTATGTTTATGCAAAAAGCTGAACACAAATACTCATAGTAATGGCTTTATTTATAGTCACCAAAAACTGGAAACAACTCAAGTGTCCCTCAACTAGAGGGCTAATCAAACTCTGGTATATCTATACAATGGAATACCACTCAGCCATAAATGGGAACTACTGATATATTCAACAACATTGATGAATCTTAAGTGCATTACACTAAATGAAGCAAGCCATTCATACGATGTTTATGATTACATTTGTGTGACATTCTAGTAGAGGCAAAATGAATGACAAAATAGATTAGAGGTTGCTAGGAGCTAGAGATGGGGGAGATTTTTATTTGTGGGGCATGGAACTGTATTTTATCTTGATTGTTGATGATGGTTATGCAAATATGCATTTGTCAAAACACAGAACTATACATTTAAAAGGATGAATTTTACTGTACATAAATTATACCTCAGTTTTTAAAATGGAAAAAATCATTACGTGAGCTACTCAAGGCCATATATGATTTAATCACCCCGCTGCTTTGATTCCTCTCTAACTTCAGCTCCTCTCCCGTGCTCTTATCATTCTGCTCCAGCCTCACTGGCTGCCTTGCTATTCCTCAATCAAACCAGGCACCAGGGCTTGCCAGTTACTCTGACTTCTGCCTATAATATTTCTCTCAGATCTAAATGTCCATGTGACTCCCTCTCTCCTTTAGGTCTTTGCTCACTGAGACTTAGAGTATTTACTTATTAAGGCTTACAGTAGTTCAAGTTATACCCCTCTCTCCCTTGTACCAGCACCCTGTGCTTTCTTCATAGCACTCAATCACTGTGTGACAAACTATATATGTATGTTTGTATTTGCTGTCTTTCTCCCGTTCTTCTAAAATATAGGCTCCATGTAAACAGAATTTTTTAAAATCTGTTTTGTTCACTGCTAGTTTCCCATCATGTAGAACAATGCCTGGCACGTAGGAGGTGCTCAGTAAGAATTCATAAAATTAATCAATGTTAGCTTTAGGCTATGGGTACTCATAGAGCCTAGAAGATAGTGTGTGTATACATGTAATTATATGTGCATGTGTGTGTGCGTGTGTGTGTGTGTGTGTGTGTATGTGTAAATTAAGCCACTCTTTGATTTTTATTGTAAGTGATTGGTGTTAAGTGTATATTATCCTTCCTGTTTAAAAAAATGTAATTGTGTAGAAACTGTCTTTTCTGGGTATATATCTTCATTGCCTAATTTCACTTTGAAAAGTCCTCGTTTCTCATCCCTTAGATGTGAATGCTTTGGATATTTATATATTTTAGCAAAACAAAAAGTCCAAGATCAGTTCATATTTCCAGCTTATGCCAGGTTTCCCTGTTTTCTACAAACCTAAACTCATACAGATAAAAACTATATTTGTTGAGCAAATCAAGTTGAAGTTTAACAATAGTGTTTACTAAGGCTGCTATTTGAGAATAGGTGTCTTTTATGTCATTATTTTACAACAGTGTTTACTTATATGAGGCCTTTGTTTTTAGCCACTATATTTGAAACTGAACTACTGATGTAGTTTTGTTCTTTTTTGCCAGTAAAACTTGGGTATACAGATCCCAAGGTTGCCGACTTACCTAACATCCCTTCATTATTTCCCACGTTGGAGCACTGGTATGGATTATCTGAGGTCTGTTTTCATTCTGGGGAAAGCCCTGGAGACTGGGTACATTGAGGAGCAGGCATTGTCTGCACAATGAATGGGGTAATGAGCTACTGTTGTTTATTCTTCTGTAGTATAATTGGTTGAGTTCAGAAAATAATGTAGCATCTGTCGTTATACTGTACAGGGAAATGTCAAAACAGAAAGCAAGCAGACAGGTGGATTAAGGAAAGAACAGGAGGAGAAACCAGGAAATATCACATTAAGTTTTGATTTGAAGTAGGTGCAAAGGGAATAATAGTGATAAACCAAAAATGACTGTCATCTGTTGAGCACAGTGTTACAGCGTGAGGTTTGATGCTAGGCCCTTCTTAATTGAGTGCTGGCCATGTGTTAGCACTTGCTAAGTGTTTTATAAACATTACTGCATTTTATACAAGGAAGATGTTACTGGCCCTATTTCTTGGGTGAAGTAAGTGAAGTTCATAAAAACTGTCATGTGCTTAATAGCCAGGATTTGAGCCTGTGTCATACCCAAAGCTTTTTCCTAACTATACATTTAATTATATTCCTACATTATATTTAATTTAAAGATTAAAGTTTTTTAAACTACAGTGTTAAAAGTTAGGATACTGATTAACTTTGAGGAAGAGAATTCTCAGGAAGAGGCAAAAGGATTTCTGAGATGCTCGACCAGGGTGCTGGTTATGTAGGATATGTTCACTCTCTGAAATTTATCAAGTTGTTCACAAGATTTGTGTGCTTTTTCATATGGATGTTATATTTCAATAAATACTTTAAAACAGTGACAAAATATATGACTTTAAACAAAGGATAAAGCTTTATGCAATATAGCACTGATTCAAATATAAAAAGAGTTTAAATATGTATTTACATAAAAATACGCATGAAAAGTTGATGGAGAGTGTCTTTAGGAGTGATGAAAAAGTTTTAGAACTAGATAGTGGTTATCGTTGGTAATACAGTATTGTGAATGTACTTAATGCCACTGAATTGTACACTTAAAAATGGTTGAAAAATGAGTATAAACACTCAAATGATAGATAGCAGTGGCTATCTGGGTGGTAAATCTAGAAATTGATGTTAATGTTTTTCTTCTTAGTCTGTTTTTTTGCAATGAGTTTTATTACTTTATAATCAAGAATAATGTTTTTTAATCTCAAAGATGGTTTTGAAGAACCCCCAGTGTTAGAGACAAATAGTCACATGATCTCATTTAATAGTTTAGAAAAGTATGTAATTCTAATACCCAGAGTCCACCCCTACAAGCTACTCTTGGTTGGCCCTTAAGGGACACGTATGTAGAAAATTAATCTGAAAAGTTAATGCTGGTGGGAGTTAGACCTCAGAGAAAGAAAATTCGGGATGATCAGTTCTTGGTTACTAGAAGTAGAGCCCATAAGATTCAGATTCTTTTAGCATTTATTGAGCACCTACTGTGTGCTTATTACCATACTAAGCACTTTCACAAGCATTATTTTAGTTAACATGATAGTTTTTTCCATCTCTTATGAATTACATATTGAGCATCTATTTTGTGCTATGCACTACACTTGGAATAAGAAATAAGACATGTTTCCACACCCTAATGGAATGGGAAAGCCAGACAGTAAACAAATAACTATGATACAGTATAGGGAATACTGTGGTAGACAAAGAACAACTGGAATTTAATTTTTATATACAGAGGATCACCTATTCATTGGGTTATTAATATATGACAGTTACTAAAATAGTTTAATATTTGAAATATTCAATTTGAACTCATTGCTGACCCAGAACACCAATATTAGATAAACTTCTGCTTATGCTATCAAGAAAAAGCAAAAGTAATTAGTTTAACGCCCTGTTTTAATTTTTGAACTGTACTTCTTATGTCTCCATGTCTGGATATCAGCTTCCTCATATAAAAAATGAGAGTGTAAGACTATGTAACCGGTGCAACCCAAGCAACCATTTACTGAAGCCTATTATGTATCAGACACCACACTGGGAACTTTACATATATCATATATATAATTCCCAACTTTATAATCCTCTGTAAGGTAGGTGGTATTATCCAGTGCCTCCAGAAGGAAAATGACCTCAGAGTCCTAGAAAAGACTAGCTTTCTCTGTACGCTGCAGAAATTTTTAATGCTTTTTAGAAAATACTTCAGCATTAGAACTAATCAGTTTCTCCTGAATGACACAGAAATTAATTTCTTGTGTATACCGGTGTCTGGATAAACCTTTTTTTTTCAGTTGGTTATTTTAAACATATTTTAACAGATAATCCATTTACATAAGTCAGAAGTCAAAAATATAAAAAGGCATATTCAGAAAATACTCACTGTCACTTCTGCCACCCTATTTCCTCCACTGTCTCTATAAGTTACCATTTTTTTGTGTCTTTTTATTTGTGGAAGTTTATTTATTGAACTTTATGTTTTCCAAAGAACCAGCTTATTTATTGGTTAACTAGTTTTCCTTCTTTTTTAAATACATTCTTTTATACTTTTAGCTTTATTAATTATTTTCTTCTCAGCTTTCTTCCCATTTATTTTATCGGCTTTTTTTTCCTGGTTTTTTTAGTGTGATTCTTAATTAACTTATTTTTATTCTTTCTTTTTGAATGATATAAGGATTTTAAGGCTATGAATTTCCTCCGAACACTGCTTTAAGTGAATCCCGTAGATTCCAATATGAAGCATTTCAACAATCATTATTTTCTAGATATTCTGTAGTCTTGATTTGTATTTCCTTTTTAACCTAAGAATGGTTTAATAGAGTCTTTTTATGTTTTTCCTTCAGTTGGAAGAGTGACACCAACTTTGAAAATTGCCGTTGAGGACTTAAAGAACATAAATTCCAATTTCTCTCACTCACATTACTTGATTATAATAGTTGTGGATTAATTGGGGGTAAATTTTGTTTTTCTGTTGCTGACAAATTGGGAACATTGAAATGTCAAAGTAACCAGGAATAGAATGTAACTGGGAAGCTAAGCACGTTAATACCAGGCTTACTTACCTAAGGAACCTCCCAGAGTGCTAAAGACTCTCTAACCTTCCAATGGAATATGGCAAATGTGAAACAGTGCAATACACTGTTTTACATGTAGGTTGAGAACTAGGAAACCTGGCTTCAAGCACAATTCTAGCCATGAGATCTCTCAGCAGTTTGCTCCACCTATTTGCGTCTATATTTTAACCTATAAAATGAAGGGTTTGGGCCATCTCTGGCAATCTGCACTTGGCCCAATTCTGCAGCAGGTTAGTAGCAAAGACCATGGACTCCTGCCTCCAATAAATCTAAAATTTCAATTTCTTTCTATTATGTTTTATTCCATTGTCTTTAGTGCGACAAAATATAATAGAAATTTGCCTTTTCTATCACTTCAAGTGTACAATTCAATGACACTAATTACATTCACTATGTTGTACAACCATCACCATATCTATTTCGAAAAATTTTCATCACTCCACACAGAATCTTTCCATTCCATTTCGATGTTAATATATATATCCAGTATTCTACAACTTTAAGTCATTTCTACTTAGGAAATGCATGTTTTTCAAATATACATAGTTTTGTGTGTGCGTGCGTGTATATGTGTGTGTATGTGTGTTGTAAATGCTTCGAATAGCCTTAAGTCATACCCTAGAGAGGAAGCAACTGGGTATTTGATACCTGTTTCTTCAATTACAAATACCCAAGCCCTTAAGTAAAAAAAAACAATTAAATTACCTTTCTTTTCTATGAAAGTCACCTATCAGTTTAATAATATGTGTCATCAAGGTGGGATTTGTTTTAATTAATTGCCTGTTGGGCTAATATTAAGAAAATGAAAAATATGATTCTACTGTTCAAGCATTAGGCTTGGTTAATAAATGAGCAATAACTTTTTGATGAGTTTCTAGAAGACAGCAGCTTTTTTCTAGTCTCTCCCCCCGCCACTCCCCACAATCTCATCCATCACATAGTCTAACACCTGGTTTTTGCCCTCCTTAGGCCATCCGGCTCTCCTTAGAGCAGGCCCTGCCTCCAGAGCCAAAGGAAGAAGATGCTGAGCCTGTGAGCAAACTGCGGATCCGAACCCCCAGTGGCGAGTTCCTTGAGCGGCGTTTCCTGGCCAGCAATAAGCTCCAGATTGTCTTTGATTTTGTAGCATCCAAAGGATTTCCATGGGACGAGTTCAAGTTACTGAGTACCTTTCCTAGGAGAGACGTAAGTTCCCATGCCTATCTTGGGAAGTGTGTCCAGGCGGGAGATATCCCATCATTAGGACTGGACAAGGTAGTCCAAGG
The DNA here is from genome assembly GCF_902729225.1 of Pteropus medius. Taxonomy (NCBI): domain Eukaryota; kingdom Metazoa; phylum Chordata; class Mammalia; order Chiroptera; family Pteropodidae; genus Pteropus; species Pteropus medius. Next base: position 5,376,345 of record NW_024340701.1, on the reverse strand, counting down.
AAAGAAAGAACTATAGTACAGCCTGCTACAAGACCACACACCCAGCATTCTTCATTGGTCTGCACACCTTTCTCTCCGCAGCCTTTGGAGAAGGTGTAGCTTCCCAGGCCAGCAGACATGTGCCCCAGTAGCCTATGTAAGAAATCAGGTACTAGGTGTTTCTCCCTTCCTAGCTATTTCCCCTGTTCCAGCATTCATGCAGACTTTCCCAAAAACTAATCTCCGTAACCCTCAGAGTAGACCTGAAATTGCGTGTTTAACGGCCTAACAGTTAGATCAGAATTAATGATTATCAGTTTACTAAGAACGAGTCATGCTAAACCAAGAGTATTTGTGTGATTCGATAGTTCTTATTAGCCTGGAAAGTCAGGGAAGGTGACCTATATTCACTGTGTAACTGTATTTCAGCAAGATATTTAATAGTCTCTCCCAGTATTCTGGAGCAAAGTAGAGAGATAAATTTATAGTTAGGTAGATTCATTGATGATGAAATGGTAGTGTCTAGAAAGTGTTGACCAAGAGACTTCCCTCTCCATAGAGGGAAACAAGAGGTTCTATATTTAATTCTTTATTACTCACCATGCTTATTGGCAACTTAAATGAAGATTTTATCAGATTTATGGATTATGAAAAATAAGATTTAAGAAAACCTTAAAATACTATAACAATAACCAAAAATGAACCTAGAGAAATTTACAGAAATATAAAGAGTTAGTAAAAGAGATTTCCTGCATTAGGTTTAGAGAATCATTTGCTCAAGTTTGGGATGGAAAGATGATGCTTTAGTAGAGATTGTGGTTGAATTAAGCTGAATATACAGTAACAGTGTGTTGTGACTGCCAACAAAAACATAGCTGCATTTTGAGAAGTTTAATCCCATAATTCCAACAAGAGAATAATTTGAAGGCCCTATTCCACTCTGTACTAAGATACATTACCCCTGAAAGAGTCCTTAGACCCCACGCTGAAACTCTGTGCTAAAGCCTGAGGAAACAGGAGCATGTGTGGAGCAGGGCTGGTGGGAACGTGAGGGAACTAGAAATCGTATCATTTGAGGAACATTCTTCTAGAGAAGAAAAGGCCATGGGAGATGTCATTGTTGTCTTCAGCAACTTGAGGGCCTGCTGTGAGAAAGAGGGATCTGACTTTGCAAGGCTCCTAGAACAGAACTGGAACCAATGAGTTGAGAGTTATAGTAGGCAAATTTGGCCCCATGTAAGAAAAAGTATTTTCTAAGAAAGGAAAAGTTCTTGTGTTGTAAAGTAGTGATTTTCTTATCATTGGATGTAACCCAACACTACTGAATGATTCTTTTTCAGCCATAATGGATATATGTGGAGATGAATTCATTCCTAGTATTCCTACTTTATATGGGATAGAGCTTGGACTAGCTTAAAGATACATAGAAAATCTTAATATTCTGTGATTTCATTATGATCTAGTAATATGAGGTCTAGTAACTTGAACTTTATCTAACACACAAAAACCAAAAATTTGCTTAAGATTTACCTTAGTCCCTCACATTGGCTACCAGATTTGCAGGATAAAGACAGAAACCAGTGGTATGTTTAGCTCCACCACTCAGCCAAAATTCCCTTAGGTGGCATGAGGATCCTACCACTTCCATCTAAATCAAGGAGACTAGAGTGAACCCCAGATTCTGGCCATTGGCCTTCCTCTTACTAGCTTTCCCTACTGCTCCAAACTCTTCCTCTTTATTCATATAAGATGCACAAACATGGATAAGGGAACACATGCATGCACATGCTCTGTGGACCACACAGCCAGGTAAGAAACTACCATTACACTGAAGTTGAATTCTAAATGTGCGAAAGCTTAGAAAAAAAGCCACTATCAAGGGGTTCAGGATCAGCCTGGTTCTCATACTTATGTTATATAATGAACATCTCACTTTGGAGAACTTAAAAAACTTAAGAGCCAAATTAGTCTTGCCCAACCTTTATTTTGTTTTATTTTTTTAATTGAAGTATAATTGACATAACTTTATATTAGTTTCAGGTATACAGCATAACGTGTTAATATTTGTGTACATTGTGAAATGATCACCACTATTGAGTTTATTTAACATTTATCATCATAACATATTTACTAATTTTTTTTTCTTTTGATGAGACCTTTTAAGATCTCAGCCCTTGGTTTCTTTTACTCCCCTTCTGGGTCTCATCTGTAAAATGGAAGTAGTAGAAGAAGTGGAGTCTAAGGACCTTCCTGGCCTTTAAAATTAAACTTTCTTTCCTTTCAAATTAAACCTGACTACTGGAGGTCAGGTGGAGGCAGCAATCTCTTAAAAGGTTCTGGGTTTCGTGATCAGTATTAATGAGGTCTTCCCACAGGGTAAAAACATGGACTGTGGAAAGTCGCTGTGATAGCCTTTCAGTGCAGACTGTGTTAAATGTCAGTATGGATTAGCCCTAAATGGAGGGTCAGTCACTTATTCTTACAGAAAACTTACTCTTGATTTAGATCTTAATCATGTACCCTCTGTTTTACACTGCTGAAGAACACTGTTCAGTCGGTTAACAGTCTTGTCTCCCAGTGTCCCTTTCACACCTGACCCCATTTCTACCTCCATCCCCATCCTAAGGCTAGTTTAGATTGGTTGTCCCAATTGCCCAGAGAAAGTCTAACCCAAGGTTCTTTCCTATAGGGGAATTGAGGAGCTTCCCCATATCCATCACAAGTCCATTTTATGGTCCTTGGTCAACTTGAAACTGTCTGCCATAGAGTAATTTTTCTAAAATCCCACTCTGATCATCCCCTTTCATGTTTAAAAACTCTTCAGTAGCTCCCTACTGCCCTCGCATAAGTTCAGACCTCTTAGAATTTTTTTAAAAACTTCCCAACCTAGTCCATACCTGCCTTTCTCACCTTAAATCCTGCCTCTCATTACTTATTTCCATCACTAGGAGATATGAGATTACTCACTATTCACTAAAGACTCCAGAGACCCTCACGCCTCTGTGCTTTCTCATACTCTGTTCTGTCTTCCTTGAATATCCACCCTCCCCGCTTTTCCTGGCCTGTCCGAACCCAGCTTTTAATGCCCAGCTCAAATGTCTTCCTCTCTGGGAAGCCCTCCCCTTCTCCCGAGCTGCTCACCTGTGTACCCACTGCAGTTTGTACATTCCTCTCTCTTAGCGTTTGTCCTATTATTCTATAATCATTTACAGAGACAGCCCATATTATATTCATGACTATCTGCCCTGAAGTTCCCAGCATGGTGCCTCACCCATTTAAGCATTCAGTTACTGTTGTTGAATGTTAATGACCTCAGGTCTGAGCCTAAATCTCTGATTCCAGAGTGAATTAGGCTGTTCCAAATAAGAACAGATGCCCTAGGCCCACCCAGATTCCAGACCCAGACCTAAAGTCAGAAAGCCCACCCAAGACTCATTAGACCTCCTAGAGCCAGGGGTGGGGTGAGAGTTAATGGTCCTTCATCCTTCTCTGAATGCTCTTTCAAGTCAAATGACTAGTGTTTTTGCAAGGCTATTCTGTAACAGCCATCTGTGTCTGCAAGGATTAGGATCTAATTTGTAAAAGTCATCTTAAATTACAGCCAAACTAAAGACTGTTAAAAAGCACATCTTAAGACCTCACCTCTTTAATAACAAATAACATAAGACTTAACTCTAGGAGTCTTATTGTGTCTTCAGCCTTTTCTCCACAAAACAGAGACTGGTTTCTCACCGAAGGACCTGTTAAACTTTCTCCTGCGCCCCCACCCCCCAAACAAAACAATACTTCATGTTAAGATTTCCCAGCTGTCCAACTATTTACTAAATGTCTGCTGGGTATGCCACTGAACTGAGCACTGTGGGACGACCAAAATAGCAGACGCAGGCCTTCTCCAGAAAAGCTGATTGTCAAAATGCTGGGAACATTATTTGTTTGTTTTTGTTATTTTGTTCTCCATTTTGCTAATAACGGTTACCAAGAGAAGAAATCGTGTTCATTCCCAGGGCTTTGGTCATTAAGCATTACCTCTTGGATATGTTAGAGCCATGTGAGCATCAACGGCCCATTGTTCTTACTTGGGCATTGCAAGGTAGGTGCTTGTGAGGTAGTTGAGTTCTAAAAGCTGAAGAATGACACTGACCCCCCCATTTCTACTCACCCTGCCTCGGACTTGGAATAAGGGGCCCCTGCCAGCCCCCCAGCCACTCAGTGTGAGGTTGTTAATATCCCCTAGCCTTCCTCTTTCCTTTTCTCTCCTTCTTGTCCCATCCCTCTCCTCCTTCTTTCTACTTTTTTATCCTTTCCCCCTTCTGTCTACTCTTCCCTCGCTTTTTTATCCCACAACTCTTCCCTTTCCGCCCTCCTTGGTTTTCTTTCATTTGCCTACTTATATCCATATCACTCAGAGAAGTTCCACCTACAACTGGAAAGTGAGGTCTTTCTATTTACAAAATGATTGGTGAATACTAGAAAAAGAGGACGGAAATGGCAGGTTAGCTTCAGGACTAGTGGCCCGCGTGCCTCGTCATTAATGTAATCACACAGCCTCTGTTCTTGCCCTGAGAACATTTCTTCCTCTAGATCTGTAGATGTGAACCCTCAAAACAGATAAAGATGCATTCAGAAATACAGTATCATACATTTTATATGTATTCTAAAACAAAGAACTGAATATTTATATTTTCTCCCAGCTTTCTAGTTTTTTTTTTCCTCCATAACTATAACTCATAAATTTTTTCCTTCTCTCTCTGTTTAAAGGAGCAGAGTATAAACAAGCTTCTAGCAGGGTTTTTCACAGAGTAGGCCCTCAGTAAAGATTTGTTTAAATGCACTGGGGGGAAGTCCTTACAAATTTAGGATACACAGATTCCTTCCTCTGTCATCCATCCACCTTTATTATCCTAAGCACTAAGCTTGGCATTGAGAGCACAGTGCTGAAAAACTAGCTTAGTTCTTACCCTTGTAGAATGTAACAGCTTGTATCCAGAAGCTGCTGTACAGATTGTGCCCACAGTCAGAAGGATGGGTAATCAGCCCACAGTGATAAGGGAAGACATTATAAAGGAAATAAACTTGACCTGAACCTTGCACAGAGAGATGTTGGGTGAGTGGAAACACAATAGCGTAGTTAAAAATTCTGGTTGTAGTTAGACCTGTATCTGAATCCCAATCCATCATATACCTGTTGTATGACATTGGACAACTTACTTAGCCCCGCTCAACTTTTATGTCTTCACCTTTGAAAGGGAAATAATAATATCTAGCTCAGAGAGTTGTGATAAGAGTTAAATAAGTGAATATAAACTACTGTGTCCCTACCACGTAATAAATATTATCTGCTGTAATTATCCTAAGTGGAGAAAGTCAGAAATAAGAGAAAAGGCTTACAGCTAAAGAAAGCAGTGATGGTAGTAGTGAATTCTTTCTCTAGAGCTGTGATGGATATTTATGTTAAAAATATCCAAATGCTGTAACCCCGATTTAAGCACGTATTATGAGAATCATAAGATCTCATATTTGAAAAGGATCTCAGATATCAAGGCCAATGCTGTCATTTTACACATAGAAGAATCAAAGCATGGTAAAATTAAGCACATTCCTTAAGTCACAGGGCTGACACTAAAACTCAAGTTTTTTTTTTTTATTGCCTTTGCTTTATAAGATTGTTGACACCTTTTAAAAATCCGTTAATAGATTAGAGTTCCACTTTAAAATTAGAGCCATAGGACAATAGAACTAGAAAATCAACATTAGATACTACCTAGCAAATGCATTAAATTACAGCTCCAAGCACCAACATTTAAAAATATTCTGTACTTCAATAACTTCATGTACTAATGCCTCTAATATTGCAGTGGTATTGATTTTCAATTTATATTAGACTAAGTTTGATTTAAAAAAAAAAAAAATCTAGAACCAGAAAGAAAAATTTTAATGCCATTGAACTATCTGTATCTTTAAAGCTACGTTTTCAAGATAAAGCAAGATGAAGCACCTAATCAGTGAAATACATGTTAAAGCTCTGCTTGCTCTATTCCCTTCAGGTATTTTATGTCGCCATGTCTAATTATTTGAGATTTTCCAGTTTCTAAATGATCAAGATTTAGGGAATAAGAACTGTGATTCTGGAGTAGAATGCAATTAATATCTAGTTGGTCACAATATCAATTCTGCCTCTCAAACTTCTTTCAAATCTATTCTTTTTTCTCCTTCCACCCATATCATTGCCCACCTCTTCATAGCCAAGATTAAACCTGTGGCTTCGTAATTCATCTTCCTGACTCCAATCTTGCCTTCCCCACCTCCTACCCATCCTCCCTACTGTCTCTCCAATTATTTTTCAGAAACATAGATTTGATAATACCTTATGTCTCTCCTGCTGAAAAACCTCCAGTGGTTCTAATGGCCTACAGGAAAAAGTCCAATCTCTTTACCAAAGTGTACAAAATCCTTCACAATCTCATATCATCTGCTTTTCCTACTCAGTTCTTCTTGCTTCCTCCCATTACTTCCCCACCACATGTATCTCACCATTAAGCCACAATAAACTTGACTGAAAGAAACCAAGATCTTATGTACAAAATGCATTCACAGAATTATCTCACTCCTCCTCTTATGGGCTTTGGGAGGTAGCAAGACAGAGATGGTATTAGTGCCTGAATATTCAGCAAGTGGGAAGTGTAAGGGCCTGAGGTGAAATAACCTGCCTGAGAGCTTACATTCAGTTAATGATCACTCAAAACCGCAGCCTAGGCCTTTCCATTGCTTTATTTTAAAAAATGATGTGGTAAGGAAAAATGCTCCTGGAATATTTGACCACAGGACACTGAGTTTATGGGTTGAAGTCATTTGGTAAACTGTTTACATAATATTTACAACAAAAGAAACGAAATAGCAAAAGGTTTAAAAGAAAAATATAGCTGCTTCTTTAATAAGTCTAAATGTAAAACTCTATAATCTGTCATAGCAGCAATCTAATTAAAGGGGGAAATAACGGGTGGTTTATATTTCTTCAGGTTATTTATTTTGTTTAAGAAGTGTGTCAGCTTCCAAATTGTAAGTTTTATTTGTTTTTAAGTACTGAGATGAAACATCCAATGCCTTAACAATGCCTTCACTAAATTAGTCTGAAAAGTCATCGTAAAGGAGTCTCTACTTCGTCTTTGGAATAACCGAGGAGTTGAAATAGAAGGAAAGCAGTGCTACAGAGGAGGGAACATTGGACTGAGAATCAGAAGATCATTTATTAGCTGTGCAGCCTTGAACAAGGCACACCTCTCTCTAAATCTCAGCTCTTCTCTCCTCTCTCTACATCTCAGCTGTCTGCTCTAACAGCTACAATAAATTCTTCTCCCCAGACCAAGTTAGGCAATATATATGAAAGTGCTTTGTAAACTGTGAGATACTGTCTGAATATAAAACGTGATAATGATCATGATGATTATTCAACAACCAAATGTTCAGAATATTTTTTAGTAATAGTTTTTTTTTATTGCTTACTGTACTAGGCACTATTCTAAGTACCCTGTATATCATTTAATCCAAAAAAGTATTCCAAAGGTGAATATTCATACTGTCCTCACTGAGATGGCTGATCTCAGGCAAAAGAAAAGAAAAGAAAAGAAAAGGTTGCTGTGACTTGCCCATTGTCACAGTAAATATCAGAACCAGGTACAAACTTAAGTGAGCGACTCTAGAGTCTGTGCTCTTAACCCCTATGTCGTCATGCTTCCTCACCTAGGTAAGGAATAAATTAGTGTGGTAGTTTACCATCTAGAAAATACTTTCAATGTGTAAATGAAGCTCAGTTTTATTCGGAAACATTTTATCACCTCCAGTTTCTTCACATTGTAATTCCTATTCCTAGGTCTTTGCAGATGTAGGTAAAATGTACACTTTAGTTGTATTTCACACTCTGTTTATCTAACTTTTATTTTGCTAGGCACTGTGCTAATTGCTAAAGAGTAAGACATGGTCCTTGCCTTTGAGAATACCCTGGCCTCTCATACAAACAGTCTTCATATTGCAGCTCATGCAGTAAGTCTTAAGATAGACGAAAAAGGAATAGACATCAGAGTTGGCCAAGATCCCTGCTGGCCTGGATGACCAAGAAAGGCTTTGTTAAGGTGGTAGCAGGTGAACCAACTTTGAGATGGATAAGATTTTTGGTGGGCTGATAGAAAACATTCCAGAAGCCAGTATAGCTTAAGGAAAGAAGCTAATATAATGTGCAAGGCATGTATAGATGGTGGAATGTAGACCAAATTGGTTGAAATATGGGGTTTGTGTGGTAAAGTTCTGAGAAAAGGCTGAATGGGGATTATCTAAAACCTAGAATACCAGGCAAAGAAGCTTGGCTTGACATGGCTGTCTTGGTTTTCGTCAAAGTAAGAATAATTACCCATACATTATTCCATAACTTACAAATTCACATTGCCTGGCACACAGTAGGTGCTCAACAAATGTCAGTCCTCTGATCTTTCTACCTTCATTATCTAGGTGATCTCATTCAGTCTTGTGGCTTTAAATGTCATACATACAGTTACAACTCCAAAATGTATGTCTCTATCCCAAGCCCTCTCCCGAACTACAGGCATTTATACATATATCTGCCTACTCATCATCTCTCCTTTATGTCTAATCGGCATCTGAAACCTGCTCCCCTCATAGTCTTCCTCCTCTTGTTAAATGACAACTTCATTCTTTTTGTTAAGGCCAGAAACTTTGGATTCATCCTTGACTCCTTTTTCATTTCTCCATCCAATTCATAAGAAATTCTGTTGGTTTTACTGTCAAAATAGATCTAGAATCTACTTCTCACTGCCTCCACAACTAACCCTAGTCCAAACCATTATGATCTCTTGTCCAGATTATTGTCATGGTGTCCTAACTGACCACTCTGCCTCCACCCATGTCCTCCCTCACATCAGTCTTTTTCTAAAAAACAAAATGATTTTTGTTGTAATATAAGGCAAATCATGTCATTTCTCTTCCCGAAACCCTGTAATGATTCCCTATCTAGTTCAGAGTTTTCAAAAGGTCTTTCCTGAAGTGACTCCCTGGCATTTCTCTGATGCCACTCAATCTTATCCTGTCACCCTGGTATTCCTTGCTATTTTTGAAGCACCATGAAACATTTTCCTATTTGAGGACCTTGCACTTGTACTTTCTTCCTCTAGATATCTGTATTAATCATGCCCTTACTTCCTTCAGGTCTCTGCTCAAATTGTGCCTTTTCACAGCAGCCTTTTCTGACCAACTCATATAAAATAAGTCTTCCTTCCCTCCTCTCTGCCCCCCACCTTTCCCACCCTGCCAGACTGGCAACTCCTATGCCTCTTACCCTGCTTTTTTTGTTCTCCACTGAATTGATCACCATCTGACATAATAGATATTTAATTATTTATTGTCTACCACCTACTAGAATGAAAGCTTTTTGAAGGCAGGAACTTTGTGTTCACTGCTGTTTACCTGGCACTTAGAACAGTACCTAGAACCTAATTAAAGCTCAATAAATAGCGGTTGAATGAATAAATCAAACAAACAACCTGTGAAGTAATAATAATGCTGTTTATCATTTATCGAGTTCCCACTGTGTGTCAGTCAACTATGCTATGCACTTTATAGGTATAATCTAAGTGAATCTTAACAACAACCCTGTGAGATGGGTATTATCTTTACTTTATAGGTGAAAAAATAAAAGGCACAAAGAAACAGATTTCAAACCCATGTTCAAAATCTATTATATCAGGCAAATATTTTTTTCATTTTTCAGATATAGAAATTAAAACTGTAATTTAAGTGTTTTGACCAAGATCATATAGCTAGGAAGTAGAAATTAAATACAAAGGTATTGATTCTTTCTGTTCTATCTCACTGGTAGCCTGGAAAGGTAGACTGACGTGGAAAAAGACTGAAGGCAGAATAGTCAAGGATGTTGCAGTACTTAAAATGAGATTAATAAAAATGTAACCAACAAGGAGAAGATTAGAGAAATGGTTGTATGTAATCAACTGACACCTGGACTGAGTATTTTGCTAAATGGTTCCATAGCTTCTCCTTTTCTCTCAATACTTGGAGTCAGAGATCTTTGTCCCAACACTGGCACTTCCGTATGTTTGCTGAGTTACACTGAGCCCATCATTTCTCTTTTCTCTGTTTCAGTAACTTCATCTTTCAATGAGGATCATGTCATGTGTTCTCACAGATATATTGTGGTGTTAAGGTCAAAAGTGATAATGAAAACACTTAATGAACAGTAGAGGGCCATACCATGTGATTAGTAATGCTGAGTTTCTTTGATCCTTCTCTAGCAAGTCACTGTGTTTGACCTGTCTCTAGCCTTTAAAAAATAAGTTTTTAGACGCCTTCCTCATTCTTAGTATGAGGGTGACCTGCCCTCTGTCACTTGTGTTATAACATTCTTCCTTGGAAGAAAGTCCACCATTTATTGCAGCCCCCCAGTGCAGGAAAATGTGTTCTGAGCATTGACAGTCATGACAGGGAGACAGCACGATGATATAAAGAACCAGTTATCAGGTGGACCTTGGGCGAGTCACATAACCTCTCTAAACCGGTTCCTTCACCTGTAAAAGGCAGATGATAATAACCATGTGTGAGGCAGAATTTAAGTGAGGTGACTGACTTGAGGACAAGGGCATGACACATGGTAGGTACTCAGGACATGTGATACTTTAAGATGTGTTGACCTTGTGTTGGGAAGGAATGACATAGCTCACCAACTGGACATGCCCCTGGGCAGGGCCCTGCATACAGGAGGAAGCCACACCATCTCACTTTCAGCCATACTTTCCCTTAAAGAAGCATATTCTTTCCTCCTCTCTCCATGTTACTGTTTCCATAAAACAGAATCCTCTTAGTTGGGCTTGCATGGAAAAGTGACTACCTACCAGAGAGGTTTTCACAGGAACGTATTGCTATAATTATCTGCTTAGGTTCAAGATGAGTTGGGCCTTCCAAAAGTGTGTGGCACTCTGATGTGAAAGTTTTCTTTGAAATTTTTGTAGCTGATTTGGTGACCTCTTCGGTTCCTACAGCCTTTCCAACTTTCATTTAGAGAAACTGACAATTATTAATGTCCCACTCTGTGCCAGACCCTGCCCTAGACATTTCAGCAGGTATTCTCTCATTTCATCTTTATACCAATCCTAAGGCATAGATAGTAGCCCCATTTTACGAATAAGACAATTGGGGCTAAGAGACATTAAGTAATGTATATACATACATAGTAACTGATATAATTGTGATTTGAACCTCCAAAGCCTATGCTTTTTATTCTAAACAGAAAACTTTTTTATATAATGTGTCAAGGGGTCACCAAGACCATCTCCTTGTTCAATTATTTACTAGACTCACAGAGTGAACATCTAATAATACTAATAGCTATGATTTACTACAGCAAAGGGACACAAAGCAAAATCAGCATAGAGAACAGACATGAGGTGAAGTCCAGGGGAAACCAGGTAAAGTTTCCAAGGGTCTCCTCCTAGTACAGTCACATAGAATGGGCTTAATTCCTCCAGCAATGATTTGAGACAGCATATATGAATGTTACCAAGCAAGGAAGCTTATTAGGGATGCAGTACCCAGGGTTTTTATTGGGGGCTGATCACAGAAGCAGGTACCCTTTGACTGGCACATACTAAGATTCCAGAATCCCAGAAGGAAAGCAAATATTCAACATAAACTTTGTTTGCACAGTTTAGGCTTAGTGAGCTACTCCTATGAGTTCCGAGAATAGTGGGAACCCTCTCAAAAACCAAGTCCCCAGAGCCAGCCAATCTTGTAAGCAAGCCTTTTAAAGAATATTATTAGTAAAGCTTGATATGTTAACTCTTTTCTGCACAGATCACCCCTTTTGCTTTTTTCTTCATTAGTAGTTTTTTAAATGTAAGAATATCTTAACAATCAGTGGCATTTTGGATTCAGTGTCTATGTGCTATTTTTAAAAACTAGAGGCAACATTTAAAAATCAAAAAATAACACACATAAACCCACTTTTCTACATTCTCTCATGTGACTCAGGTCTGGCCTCACTGGGTGGCATCACCCCCAGGATGGTGGTGGGCGGGGAGCCCAGGCAGCAGCTGCCCCTTGAACCTAGGACAGGCAAGGGTAAGACCCCGGTTTTCTACCATCCCCTTCACCCATGGTGCTCCTGGACCTTGTGGCCATGTCAGTGGCCATTTCACCCCCTTTGCACTTGACCAAGGCATATTTCAGAAAAAATATGATCAATGCGACCCTACACGCAGGGTGAGAACAGCCTGCAGTATTGATGTCAGTTATGCTTTTTAGGGATCCTGGACTTAGCTAGTTAAAACAAATCCCATTAACCATTAAGGTCTGTCTTAGAAAGCTGGGTGACTTCCTCCTTAAGTTTCTGTATTAATCATTTTTTTTACCTGGTCTAATGCATCAAGTCAAGTACACAGTTCTGGCTAAGTTAAAGCTGACCTGAACACCTTCCAGGACTGAGGCATTGTAATAATATCAGGGCAGAAGAAATATAGTCCCAGAGGGCACACGAGGTACCCCTAGAAACAAAGTTTCCAATTGTTAGAGCACCCCAAGCAGGACATACATTAGTCAGGCCCACTGTGGTAACCTCCCACCCTTGGGTTCTCAGTTAGTCCAAATAATTTAATTCAGCCCTCAATTTCAGAGGGACGGCCAACTAGTCAGTCCCAAACAGTTTTGTTTGTCCCTGACACCAGTCCATTCACCTCATGCACGTAGACAGCATCTGAAGGCGTTCCATGTGGAAGTGTATCGGTTGGGGCCTACCCCCTGCTGTCGCATAGTCACCACTGTCGTGTGTGCTTCTAGACTCAGCAGTCAGTTTGAATTCAAAGCATTTGCAACAGCTTGGGAAGGCAGCATGAGGAATTTTCCTTCAGGAAGAGGGGAAAGTTTCCAGAAACAGTTTTAAAAAGCAAAGATCTTTAATGCCTTCCTCCCCCACTCCATCTCCCTAGATGCCAGGGTTTTGTTTTATGTTGTTTTTCTCCTTTGTTGTAAAATCATCGTGTTCCATTTAGCAATCATAATTTTACTTTTGTTTTTTTTAATTATCCTATACTCTCATACAGACCTTTCTTCTGGGAGAATTGTATATGCGAGACAAAAGATTTTTATAGAAAATGAGTTTTATACAACTTAACCAGAAAGACACATCATATTTAGGAATTGGTTAGGACAAAATCTCGAATTATAAAACATTTTCAAAATGAGTTTACATAATCGCCCACCCCTTACATCCTGTTCATTTATCCAGTGAGCAGCCCTTTTTAAAAACAGCAGTATTTAATAACCCAGCTGTCTTTTTAAGATGTGTGCGCCAGAAGAAAGGTAAGAGAAGTACAGTCAAATTATTTCTTAGTCCATTGTTGCAAACTCCAACTAACCTGGGAAGTCAAACACAAGTCGACAACAGTGAGACATCTCCCTAAGGAAGTCAAGAGTCCATCTGTCAGGAATGGGCAGAATGGTCACACTCCTTGTGATGTGCCCTCCCGCAACTTGTAGCTTTTGGCAGGAATCACAAGTTAGAAATGCAGTCAGTCTCTATATCAAATATAAGCCAATCGGCAACTGATTTTAAATGGTTCCATCCAAAAACAAACCCTCTCTTGTGGACATTAGTATGTGACCTAGATGGCACAAACAACATCAATGTTCCAAGTTCACAGAGAAGTGTCCTGAATCTACAGTGGTCCCAGACTCAGAGTCCTGTTCATTGAGCCTATGCTTGCTTTCAGTTCAGCACAGCACATTCTGATGCTGAAAGAGCTCACAGCAGAAATGATTTATTACAGCAAAAGGATACAAAGGAAAATCATCAAAGAGAAAAGGAACATGTGGTAAAGTCCAGGTGAAAACAGGCTTCCAAGTCCAAGGGTCATCTCCCAGTAGAGTCACACAAGACACATTTAATTCCCCCAGCAATGATTTGAGACAACACATGTGAAATGTTGCCAAGCAAGGAAGCTTATAAGGGACTCAGTACCTAAGGTTTTATTGGAGGCTGGTTATGTAAGTACCCTCTGCCTGGCGCATACCAAAATTCCAGAATCCCAGAAGGAAATCAGATGTGCAGCATAAACTATCTTTTTCCACAAACAGTGTAGGCATATAGTGAGCCATTCTTATCAGTTCTGGGAACACTCCCTCTCCAGCGCCTCAAAAAACACCTAAGTTCCCAAATGTCAGCCAAGGGCCAAACTTGTAAGCAAGCTTTTCAAAAGAATAGCCATTTGGCCTGCTGCATGGACTCTTTTCTGCACATATAATTTTGTTTGTTAAGATATTCACATGTCAAATTCACTTCTGGCATTTTACTAGTGGATATGTAGGCGAAACTCTGTAAACTGGGAAACTTGTAAACGTTTGATTTTGCCTCTCACCTTCACTTGTAACAGAACTTAGTCCTGTAGCAAAGGGTAAAAGTAGCCTCAGGAAAAATACTAGTAAGTACCAGTTAACCCTGTATTTTCAAAGGAGATTTTCAAGAGAACCTGAAGGAAGCACAGTCTCTGGAGATGGTCATCTCCTAGTTTCTAGGATGCCAACATATTCAATATAAACTTGCCCAGAAACCTGCAGGGGTGCGCTGAGAGCCCCTGCAGTTGTCCTGAAGGCTGCAGCCACTTTTCCTCACAGAAGGAGAATACTTTCAACCTGGCTACTTACAATAAGGGGAGAGTTGTTGGTATTTATTTTTCCTTGCTTATTTTATAAGCAAATATAAATCAACACTGTAAGAATGATTTATTTAACACCACTTCTTCTTTTCAATCACATTTCAGAGGCATTGTAGTCTGACACAAGAGCACACATAGGCTGTGGAATCGAATAGACTTGGCCTTACATTCTGGATCAGCTCTTCATTGAGTGATCTTAGAGAAATTACTTAATCTCTTGGTAAAACAGGACTAACAATACCTACTTCAAGGGGTTGTTGTGAGCACTAAATGAAAGAATAAATGTAACATGTTTAATACATACAGCATTTAACACAGTAAGAATTTAATAATGGAAACTGGTATAATGGTAATGGTGATTATTTCAATCCCTACTCCTACTTCCTCCTTCCTATTCTGATTTTTTCTTTTATGTTTTGGTTTCAAGAGGAAAAAGAATCTTTGTCCAATATTAACTGTTTGGAAACTACCAGCTTTTGAGTAAGGATATCAGACAGTGTGCCTTATATGCCTAGTAATAAAAGGTTGAAAGTGGTATTTAACTAGAAATATTTAGAGTTTAATGTCTGCCTTATGTCTTCCCAGACCAGCACATTTCTTTCATAGTTGGAAATATTACTGAATTAGTTGATGGTGTTTTTTCCTAGGGTAAGAGGCCAGGCTTATTTCTTCATGGAGATTTTTGCCTTGTTTATGTCAGGGTCCTCCAAGGCCAGCTCTGTATATAAGCTAATCTAGGGCAGCAGCTTATACTGTGACTTATTTGCTTTTGCACCCCCCGTTTCTGGCATAGGGCCTACACAGGACTACTTCAGAGTAGGAGCTTACTGAATTGTAGGCGAATGGAGGATAAATGAATGGACAGCACACACTATGGAGGGTATCATGGTGATTATGACATGGTCTCGGTCTACAGGCCAACTCTGGTAAGGGAGTTAAGGCAGGATATCACCCTAGCAGGACAAGGCATATACTACCAAGCTAGGCACAACATGAAGAATACACAAATGTAGCTGAACATAAATGTCCATTGTGTCAGTAGTGCAGATTGTGGTGAGCAATGTACCTGAGGTTAAGAAATTGCTAAATTCTTATTTTATTCTGTAGGCTATGAGGAGCTATTGGTTTTAGAACTGGAAAGTACAGTCAATTCTCATTTTTCACAGTAGTTATGTTTTATAAAGTTGTCACAAACACTAAATTAGCAAATACTCAAACTTTGCTCCTAGGAAAAACATAGGATTAAGTTCTTAAGAGCCTCTGTTTACAAATTTTCATCAACCAATTAATACATAACCATGTTTTATGTGTGTTTTTGTTAAAGACATATTATTTAATATGTAATGTTGATTCATTAACATTGAACCCATTGCTAACAATACTATAACTCATGTTTAGTTTTACCAGGTACTTGCTAGGGACTAAAGATATAAAGATATAACCAAAGGCCTCATAGGTAAGCAAACAAAAGTATTCGAAGGTCAAAAATGCTGTGATAGTCAATGCTGGCTGTTGTAGGAACCCAAGGAATAGTAGAGGGTTTAGTTCTACTTGGAGGTCAGTAAAGCTTCACAGAAGAAACGGTGTTTGAACAAGTATTTTTAAAAAAGGAATAGTGGAGTACTACTGAGCAATAAAAAGGAACGAACTCTTGATACGTGCAACAACTTGGATGGATCTCAAGGGCTAAGTGAAGAAAGGCAGTCTCAAAAGGTTCCACACTGTATGATTCCATTTATATAACATTCTTGAATTGACAAAATTATAAAGATGGAAAACAAATTAGTGATTACCAGGGATAGAGGAGATGGGTGTGACTATAATTTTTGTGGTTTCATTCTGTATCTTAATTGTGATGGTTACACAAATCTACACAAGATAAAATTGCATGTGAATATTCACTTATACATACTCAAATGAATACACATAAAAACTGCTAAAATGTGAATAAGGCCTGTAGACTAGTTAACAATGTCATGTCAATATCAATTTTCTGATTTTGGTATTATACTATAGTTTTATGTAAGATGGTACCATTGAGGGAAGCTGGGGAAAGGATACAGCGGACTCTACTATTTTTACAGCATCCTGTAGTTTATCATTTTTTTAAAAATACATTAAAAAAAAAAAGAATGGCCATTTGTCAAGCAGAAGAAGTATAAACAAAACCATAGGCTGTAAGCCAGCATATGCTTAGGGAATTGCATACAGTTTGCTGTGATGGAATTTACGATGTGAAGTTGGGCATGGAGGGAAATGAGATAAGAGTTGAAAAAAATAACTAGGATTTTCTGTGCATTAACCCAACAAATATTATTTGAGCACCTCTTTGCACAAGACACTGGGGATACAGTACTAAATAGGCTAGACAAAGTTCTTGCCCTCACAAAACCAATTCTAGTGGAAATTTGAACTAGTTAAAGTGAGTATTAATCCTTGTATTAAAGATGAGAAATTCAGCTTAGAACTGCCAAATAACTAACACAGATTGACATAGCTAATAAATTACAGAGCAATGGCTCAACCTAGATCTTTTGATTCACATTTCTGCCTTTACTATCTCAAACTTGTTGATTATTTTTATCAGAAAAGGTTAGAATAGGGAGACCCTAAGAAAAGGAGACCAGATAGGACTATTGCAATAGACAAAACAACAGGCTGTGGGAATCTGAACTAGGATGGCAGCAATAGGGATAAAGAAAAGGAAGCAGAATCAGGAGGAAGGAAGAATCAGTGGGATTTGGTGATTGTCTAGCTATGTCAGGGTAGGGAGAGTCGGAAGAAGTTGACAGAGGTGATTTGGAGATTCTCAGCCTTAATGACTAGAGAAATGGTATTTTATGTGCAGAAATCAAGGAAGACAGATGAGGAGGAAGATTCACTTTGGGATTTGTCGAGTCTGAGGTGCCAGGAGAAAGTCCAGGTAGTGCTTTCTAACAGAGGATAAAGAGATTTAAACTGTAAGAGTGGCCAGCACCAGAAAATGCCCCTGGCAGTGACTGGAGCAGATTTGAAGGAGATGAGTGATGGAGAGACAGTATAGGGTAGTGGTTAAAAGATTGGGTTCTGGAGTCCCAGACTGAATCTCAACTCTGCCATTTCCTAGCTCTTTGATCTTGGGCAAATTACTTAGCCTCTATGTAGCTCAGTTTCTTCATCTATAAGATAAGGATAATGATAGTACCTACTTCACAGGGCTATTGTAAAAATGAAATGAACTGATGCTTATAAAGCACCAGCACATAGTAAATGCTCAGTATATTTCAGCTATTATGATGAAGTTGATAGCAAAGAGAGGAAAGGATCTTGCTAACCTGCAGAAGTATTGTGAGAACCAGTGGTATTCTATAAGAAAACCATTATTGTATGCCCCTGACCAGATCAAAGGAATACACAAAGGAGTTTTTAATATATGTTTTAGGTGATTACAGCCCTTTCATGGAAGCTGATTAGAATTCAGAGCCCTAATAAAACTGCCTTTGCCCCTTCCTAACCTATTTACAAAGGACTTGGACTAGTAGTGATTGATGACAATGAATAAAGCTATTTTGGTGACCCTTATAGGCACAATCAAGTGTATTCTCTGAAAGATAAATATTTATCCCTATTTTACAGATGAGGACACAGAAGCTTAGGAGAGCTTAAGTTTCTTAAGGTTGCACAATTAATAATTACTAGTATTTGATTCCCAAAACCCAGGTCCTTTCTCCATACCATGCTGAACATAAAATGGAGTAACCGTTACTGATTATGTATAGGTATGTTGATTTAAACCTTTACAAAATTATTTACTTTGCCCCAGAACTTAATTTTATAAGGTGTTTATAAAGCACTAAACCATTCAAAATTGCTATATCAGAAATCGAATGAACTTTTAAAGGCTGTACATACAATCTAATATGGCTCCATCCGGCCATAAATAAAAAAGTCATTAGTTCTGTGCTCAGTATTCCAGGTGCTTCTGCAGACACGCTTTACTCACTTAAAGTCTGTATAATAATCCCATTGTAAATACAAACAACTGCAAACGCAGATTAACCTTTTCTAGACACTCCTTGTAATTTTCAAAACCAGTGCTGGAGTTCCAGAGTGCATTAGCACACGCATCAACATGCCGGATCCCCCCGGGCCTCGCTGCCACACCAATTCCAGCCCCAGCCCGCTTCACCCAGACCACACCCTGCTCCTCACCTAGAACCAGTACTTAAGGGCTCCAGGTTTAATGTCAATGACTGAATCTCAAACCTGAAGATTTTTTTCACATTTCCCAATTTATTTCACTTACCTTCCTCTAGTTGGTTGTATGTAAGAGCCTTGTGTGAACAAACCTTTCTCATGCTTGCATTTTATACTGTGAGAACTAGAAAAACTCCTGTTTATAGATGAAAAAACCAAGATGCAGAAAAGGAAAGTAACTTGATCAAAGCCTAGGAAAACCAAAAGACAACAAAAGCAGGAGTTGTTGGCCCAAGTTTACAATAGTCACAAAATGAAGGTAAGATATTCATTTTTTAAAACAAAGAATTATACACATCAAATCTGAAGTTATTTAGGATCATGTCTAATTCATCTGAGTACAGTGCCTGGCACATACTAAGCAACTAATACTGATTTATTGTATATAAAAGTATAAGTCAGTAAAATAGTTGGATTGTAGGAAAGTGTTGTGCTTATTAGAATGAGACAAGGAGGAAAGAGAAATATGGAGCTTATTGACACCCTCTGACTGAGTTGGTGTTTGCCTTCCTCATGCTCCCCTGCTGCCCTCTTCCCTATTGTAGCCCTTTGCTGGTCTGAATTGCAGTGGGTTGGTTTCTTATCTGCATCTTGTCCTAGATTCTACACTCCTTGAGGGCAGAGATAGTGCCTTGTTCACTATTATATCCCAGTGCCTGGCAGTTTCTGACATCATAGTAGACACTCAGGAAATAATTGTTTAGTAAATAAATGATAGGAAAAATATATTCCTACCTATTCACACATTCACTGTTTTTGTTTGGTTTTGATTTTTGTATTTTCCATCTCACCAGGCAGAAACTCATGGTATCCTCATGGCTTGAAGATAGGCCAGAGAGGGACCACATTATAGTGACATTTACCCTCACTTATTCCTCGTTTCCCGCCGTCCCCCATCCTTCCTCCTATTTTCCCTCTCCCCACTATAGTTAGGAAGAAAACTCAAAAGTCTGGTGGGAAAACCATGGAGTCTAGAATTTGAGCCCTAGAAGTCACCCCTCTAGTGAAAATTTTCAGGTGTTTTTTTAACAGCCAGTTAGTTTGTCAGCCTCTCATTTTGACACCTCCAGCAGGATGTTCTCAGAGAAATGTGACGTAGTGGGAAGGAGCCTAAGGTGGGAGCCAGGCATCCCGGGGCAGAATTTTGTTTCTTCTGGCCATTTGTTGTGTGATCTCAAGCAAGGTACATACTTCTCTGGGTCTTATTTTCCTCATCTGAAATATGAAGAGATTAAAGTAAATGCTTTCTAAATCTTCTTTTGGCTCTGTTACCATGTGATCCTATGATTAAATGACCTGGATATAGAAAATACCTGCCCCACTGACACTCTCTTCTGAAAATTGGAACAAAACCACTGGCTTACTGGTCCTACTGGCTTTATTTAATATCATCTCCTCTCACTCCTTTTATATGAGAATGTCTCTGTCCCAGGTAGTTTATGGGGACTTAAGCTTTTATTTACTGTAGCTGGAGGCTCCTATAAGCTGGGGCTTTGACAATATTTCACATTCATTTATCTGAGCCAGAGCTTAGGATCAGGTGGCAGCTAAGTCACTTAAGGTTATTCAGATGCATTGAAAATGTTGCTTAATAATTCAGAACCAGTTTTCTCTGTTTAGAGTATTAAGATTTTTTAAATCCTTCTAATTAGCCAATTCCAACAACAGTTTAAGCAGGGGGAAATCTGTCCCTTCTGAAAGGGAAACTGATGCAAACTTACTGTCGGTCCCTATGTCTGTGTAGCAGGACTGACTAAGCCAAGGGCCAGAGAGAGTCCAGAGCTGGGATGACCTGCTAGTGATGTCACTGACAAGCTCTGCCTGCTGTAGGAGTGAAGCTGAATGAAGAGGCCTGGAGATATAGCTCCTCCCGACACCCTTTCTTTGGATTGGTGGAGGCTGTAGCAAGGAGTGGGGAGGCTTCATTCAGCCATTCAGTAGGTCAGTCTTTCAGTGTTTGTGGAATTCACACTGTTTCCAGCAGTATACTAGGCCCTGTGGATAGGTAGCCAGTGAGACCTCATTATGTGTTCTCAGAATTCAGCCAAACTAGAGAGACAGACTCATAGACAAACAATTACAAAATAGCCAGAGAGGCACAACAGACAGATAACTCAGTGTGAGACTGAAGCTGATCCTTTGAGCTGGATCTTTCAGAAATGGTTTCTTTGCCTGGTCAAAGTATAAGAGTGCTGTTTTAGCAAAGGGCAAGATTGACTGTGCCAGTGCCTACATTTCAGTTTAAATACTGACCTTGAGTCTGCCAGCAGACCTTGGCAGCCACCTTGTCTGAGGATCCTAAGGTGAAACAAAGGTATTAGTGCAGCAAACATAGATTGACCACTCGGGGTAATGGAATAGGTATATGAGAGAAAGACCATAGTGAACGTATATGGCCCCTGTGTTTCAGGAGCCCATGGCCCAGTGGATAGGACAAGATGCCACTAATGATTAACTGTGTTACAAGGAACAGGAGAGATTCATTTAGGCTCTGACTTAGGCCTACTTTTGTGGCTAAAGTAGCATTTGAGCTGAGCCTTGAATAATATATAAGTTTTCAACAGGAGAGGAAGGACAGTCCAGGAGAGGAAACAACAAAAGCAAAGATTTAGGGAGGAAAAGCACCAGACCTATTTGAAGAATAGCAAACCACTGTTATTGACTGGAGCATAATGTCTATGAAGGGACAGTATTCAGAGAAAGAATGTTGGGGCTAAACCATGACCACCCTTTCGAAATATTTAGGCCCAGGTATCATTTATATGACTTTAAAAAAAAAAAAAAAAAGAAAGAAAGAAAATAGAATAAATATCTCTGTTTTGCCACTTAACTCTTAAAACGTTAATAAAGACTTCCTTTCAATTTTTCATTGTTCCATAATGAACATTCTCTGGTTTGATTATTCAACAAACATTTATTGAGAGCATATAATGCACTGGGTTCTTTGCTGGAAGCTGGAAACGTAGAAACAGGAAACACAGTTCTATCTTTTTAAGTTGCTCAGAGTGACTTGTCCAAGATCACACCGGTAGTCAGAAGCAGTATGCTAGAGTTAAGAGCCAGGTTTACAGTCTCCCATAGGATGCATATTCCCTTCTCCTGTCCTTTCCTCTGAACTCAGACCCTCTGTGGACATGGGGACTGAACTCATGGAAAATGAGCATGAAGAAAAGTCTGGCCAGGTAAAATGCATATGCCCAGCCACCTTCAAGTACCATTTCCTTAGCATCTTCTCTCCTAAATACGTTTGTTTCTCATCACGGTACCTTTTTTTCTTTTTTCTTTTTTTTTTTTTAATTCAAGAGAGAGTTTGAGAATTTCTGGTATAAGTTTGGTATTATACAGGTGCCTGCTGGACCAACCTTCAAAGAAAACACCTGCTCTGTTCGTGATTCTTACTTTCCAGTTTCATAAGCTTTTGGACAGATGAAATGTAATATCAAAATAGCTCAGAGAGAGCCTTGGTAACATTTAAGATATTGAACGTGCTTCATCTGGTAACTAGAAAATTTAATGATCTCCTGCTGTTTTGGTAATTGGATAAGTAAATACATCAGAATAAATCACACCGGCAAGTCTTTTGTATGTCGTTAGGGACTCAACTCTTTTAACTCCTGTTCAAAGCTCCAGCTCTTGAGTGGTGTTTGCGTGCAGAGTTATACACACACCAGCTCCATGGCCCTGCTTGAGTATTAAAATCCATTCAAAATGCTCACTTTCTCCCTAGCCACTCTGCCTGAAGAGCACATCGAGCATGCCACTCCAGATCTCTCTGAAGCCAGGGACAAAAGTTTTTTCAGAAGTTAAAACCTAATAAGACATTCGAGCCCTTCATGATCTATCTCCAAACTGTCTTTTCAGCCTTGTCTTCCATTATAGGCTGCTATGAGCCTTGCCAAAAACACCACCCTTTTACAAATTAGGAAAATGAGGCCAAAGCAAAAGGGGCCTATCCTGTTGCCCTAAGGAACCATTTAAGAATTTTAAGTAGAGGAGAGACAGGATTAGGTATTTTGTTCAGCTCCCTCTCGGATAGCAGTGTCAAGGAGAGACCCAGAGAGAAATGGCCTGTTAGAGCATATTAGGTGTTGGGTGATATAGTGACCAGTTTACAGATGAGAAATTTGGGTCTTCTGGAGGTTAAATGACTTGCTCAAGAGCATACATGCAGAACTAGGATTCGAAACCCACTAGTGCTCTTTCTTACCACCTCCCTAATTGGTACTTAATCCATGCCCAGTGGTGAAGCTCTGGGCAAACAATAATCAGAGTTTCTCAGAAGGTTTTAAAGCTGAGGTAGCAGTTCTGAAATTAGCTAGTTAACAGGTTTCTCTCCAAACACTGTAGTTAGTATTGTGGACCAATCTTTTATCAGAGGTATCCTAAGAACCTTTTATACAAGGACCTTTTGCAGCCTTCTATGACAGCAGCCTCTGAAAGTAAGGCATGTCCCCTAGATTGGTGCTTCCCGACCTTTTTCAAATTACTGCACACATTGAAAATGTTTGCGTGCCTCATTGGGATAACCATACTAGGTTGCTCAGAGTCAGAGACATCCCAGCCTTGATGATTCTGGCTGCTCCCAGGGATGAGGAGGCCAGCATCTTGCCACATTCATGAATCCTCATTCATGAATTTGCCTGTATCATGTGTTACACTATCAGGTACAGTGAGCTTGCAAACCACTCTGTAAAGAAGGACTTCCTTTTATTTACTTCAGACCGTGTTTTCCAGAGCCCAAGAGGGACTAATCTTGGGCACTGGCGTCCCAGAATGAGGAGGCATGCCTATTCTCACTTTTTTTATACTTTTAGTATTTTTTTTTTTTATGCTTTTTATGTTCACTCTGCAGACTTGGATCTTTTCTTGTTTCTAGACTAAAGAGGCTTTTCCCTTTCTGCCCCCACCTCACCCCTCTTGATAGAAGCCCCTCTATTCCCTCTGGGCCTTCCCCACTAACTTTGTTGTTTAATAGTATAGTGACCAACGCCACCATCAAGGACACCAGTGCAACAAGAAGGTCACATCTTTGTGTGCTGTCTAGGATCTCCCTGACAATGTGCCACTTTAGAGTTGGTGTCCCCATTGAACTAGCCATCTAAAGGCACAAGCTGGGATTGAAGAATCCAGATTTGCTCTCAGATCTGCCATGAATGCTCAGTAAGCTTGGATAAATTCTTTTCACTCACTGGGCTTTTCTGTCTACATCTGTTACAGAGATGATCTCTAAAGACCCTTCCAGCTCTAACAGTCACTAGGTCTGTGATAATTGAGGAGAAGTTGAATGAAATATGCCCAAATGCCTGAGGTTATATACTCTGTTGTGGGGTTACATGAAGGGGACAGTCCTTTCCAGCAAGAGATTTAATAGTCCAGAGTGTGACTACAGTACCAAAATTGTCTGCTGTAGTAATAAAGAACACAGACTTTGGAGCCAGACCTAGTTTTAAATCCTTGCTCGTTCACGTCCTGCCTGTGCAATCTTAGACAAATTATATAATCTCTCTGAGCTTCTATTCCTCATTTTTAAAGTGGAGGTAATAGTTGCTCCCTCATAGAGTTGTGTAGTGCTTATAAAGTACTTAGAACAGTTAGCACCTAGTAAGCTCCCAATGAATGTTAACCGTTGTTATCATTATTGTAATGCGATGAAACAAAAAACAGATAGGACAGCCTACAAGATACAATTTCTATACCTCTGTCACCTTAGTCTTTTCTCCCTTTGTTCTTCCTTTAACTTTTCATTCTCTCTTCTTCCTATCTTAAAAAAAAATCAAGGAAATAAAATGTCTCGTAAGCATCCTGTTTTTGCAGCCGGAGAAGCCCACCCAGCCTCAGTCTCTGGAACCCCAGTTGTTCTACCACAGTTTAATAATGGAGCATCTGTCACTGTTCCCTGGAAACCGTCATCCCAGTGCCACTTCTTTCCTGTGATTCAATGAAACATTGATCCAGAAACTACACAGGAAGCTAGAAATAAGTCAGAGTCGTCCCATAGTGGACCCTTTCACAATGGAAGTTCATTTTGAGTTCCATCACTACTTGCAGCAAATGTAAAGGAAAAGTTTTTAGGAGCTACAGCTGGCGTTGTTGTAGATGATGGTGACGATGATGATGGAAATGATTAGTAATCCCTTATGTTTGCAATAGGCTTTACAGTTACAAAAGCCTTTTCACACCCCGATCAGCACATGACCAGAAGATGAGCTCTTAAATTCTCCCTCTGATAGTTTGAGGGTATAACTGCCCTCTTTAGGGATTCCCAACTCATCAAAAGGTGTTTAAAGAAAATGGGCAATTAGCAATTAGTACCAAGGTGACAGTAACAAAAGATAGCCTGTGGGGAACAACAAAGCCCAGACCACAACAGGGGCTTGAGCCAGGACACAGTACACAGTGTCTGCATTCTTTATGCTCAAGGGAAAGCCAGCTAGTCACATTAACTGTCCCTTGTCTAGAAGTAGGAGCAAAAGTTAAGAGGCAACGGAGGGCAATGCATCAGATACAGACTGCAAGCCCACAAACCTGGGCGCAAATTCTGCCCTGTCTTTCCTAACTGTGTAATCTTGGGCAAGCCCTCTAATTATTTTTCATCTCAGAAGTACTTATCTCATAGGAATGTTGTGACCACTTAGTTAGATAATATATAGAACAACTAGTATAGTATCAGACACATATAAAATGCCAAATAAATGATAACTTTTTGGTAGTGATGACATTAATAATTATTTTTTAAGCTTGTAATATTTAATATGTGTATTTTTCTAATGGAGTACTAACAAAAGAACAACTAATCTTTTTGCTATGAGTAACCTTACTCATAGCAAAAAGATTAGTTGTTCTTCCAAGTTCATAGTAAATGCTTATTTTGAACAAAAGCAAAAGCAAATATATTCAGCTTTACTATAATCTGGGAATTTACATATGCAGCCTTTGTGCTGCCTCACAATTTGAGCTTTGGTGTTCTCATCTGTAAAAATCAGGATAAATTAGCACAATCTCAGGATAGCTCTGAAGTTTACGTAATGTATAGGGAAGTGCTTTGAAAGCTATAAAATAATAGTCATTATTATGTGCACTTTCTTCAAAAGGAAGTTTGTTAGCACATTTATTTGGTGTTCAAATAACTTGGGTTTAAAGAAGCATTTCTTTAAGCTTTGTTGTAGCTTTACATTATGGATGAGAAATGTATTTTATAATTGATTTATGGGTGACTTTCTCATCTTCTAATCAAGGCCAAATGGACTTTGAAAAAAAAGAGCTATGACCCTTGTATCAAGTTACCTCAAATCATAATTGTTAAGCACTTCCTTAGTGCTATGGGGGTATTTGAGGTTTTAAGGGCCATTAAATAACTTTTCACTTAACCAGTTCAAGGCTAATTGGAAGACATAAGACCAATTAAAAGATAGACATAGGACTCAGGTGGGAATAAAAATATCACCTTTGTTAATGAAAAGTTTATCAGAGATTGAGATTTGGGAACTGCAGTCAAGGGTCTTGCTGATGTATTCTTTGCCCTAACTTAGAGACTTGCCCACCCAGTCCTTGGCACAGCTGGGCACTGCAGGCCCCTTGTATGTTGTAACAGGAGAACAGATTGGCTCCAGATTCTTTTCCCACACTCACCAAACAGATAGGTCTCTTCTCACCCTTTTTGAGAGAGAGAGCATCCAAGAGTCCTTCCATGTGGAAACATGAGTGTGAAATAAATGCTTCACGGGTTATAAATTTTACCTTATTGAATACTCACAGCAATTCTGGATGGCAAAATTCAATTTTATAAATAAAGGAACAACGAACCAGAAAGTTAAGTACCACCCATGGTCATCAGATAGCTAGGAGGTTATAGCAGTGGGAATCCAACCTGAGGCTCCTTCCCTACATCCTACTTTGACCATTCCAACCATTGGGGAGCTCATACTATACAGGTGACATTTACCGGACATAAAAAGGCATCAAATCATGATAGCTTCCATGTGTCAGGCTCTGTGATGACTATTTTAACCCCTACAACAACACTTTCTCACCCAATAGAGAAGGAAACTGGAGCTCTAAGCATCTTACTGATGTGACTAAGAATTGGATTTGAATCCAAGTGTTTTCTGTTTCCAAACCCAACTGCAGCCCTACTGACTTTATTGAATCCCTAACTCTCACACTTTTTTAAATGCAAAGATTAAAGCTTAGAGAAGAAAAGCAACTTGTCCAAAGTTGTACTACTAAAGCCAGAACTAGAGCCTATACATTCTGGCCCTTTACATCCTGACAACACTAAATAGTGTACAGCCTTGGCCATCAGTACAGAGGAGTATGGAGGAGGGACAGCTTGCTGAGGGCTGACAGGTAAAGGAGGATTTGCAGAAGGAGATGGTCCATAACTGAAGGGGTAGATTTCCGTATACTTGGAGAAGTTTATTGTGTGTCTGATGTAGAGGATGGGACCTGGTTGTCTTTTACATGGCAGGGGAAAGGGGGTATGGATGAGATTCTCGTGTTTGCTCTCTGCATGGGCTACAAGAAGACTTATAAATTTCCTGCCAGTGTGGCAAAGGGTTGCTCCTGTGAGTCAGGTTATGCGGGGCTCCCTCCGCTCACAATACTGCCAGTATACAGTCTGAAAAGTGGTTGTGTTGGTCACCAGAAGGGAATAGGCAAATACCAGAGAAAATGTGAGAACAGAGCTTTTCTCCTTTTGAAGATGCTAGAACTTTCTGAGATGCAAATTTTACTCTAAAAGTAAGAATTCATTTTGGGAAACCGTTAGTAGTTGATTGCTTCCCAATTTCTCACACTGAACCTGAAGGCTGTAACTCATGCAGTAAGAGAGAACCCTATTAGGCCACTTGTGGGAAGTGGGGGAGTTAGAATAGAAGTGATGAGGAAACAAGTCAGAGGGCTTGGTTTTGGTTTTGCTTGTGCCAGTTATGCTGTGTGATCGTAGGCAAACCAAATTTCTGGGTCTCATTTCCTCACCTACAGAGTGGGCCTGATTCCCAAGGCATGATTTCCAGGTACTACTGCAGTATATTTCCGCCATAAGCTGTTAAAATACATTGAGAATCTAAAAAAAATCCAACCTAGTGTGTTTTTTTAAAGAGTATTTTTTCAGAGCAAAATTGAGCCAAAAGTACAGAGAGTTAGTTTTCATATAACCCCTGTCCCCACACATGCATAACCTCCCCCATTGTCAATATCCCTCACCAAAAGGATACAATTATTATGGTCAATGAACTTATATTGACATTATAATCATATTTACATTAGGGTTCACTCTTGATGCTGTACATTCTATGAGTTTGGACAAATGTATAATGACGTATATCTATCATTATTGGTAGATATACCCAAACCTCTGGCAACTAGTGATTTTTTTGCTGTCTCTATAGTTTTGCCTATTCTAGAATGTCAAATAGTTGGAATCAAATAGTATGTAGCTTTTCAGATTGGCTTTCTTCACTTAGTAGTATGCATTTAAGATTTCTCCGTGTCTTTTTATGGCTTGATAACTCATTGTTAGCACTGAATAATATTCCATTATCTGGATGTATCACAGTTTATATATCCATTCACCTACTGAAGGACACCTTGGTTGCTTTCAAGATTGGCAATTATTTATAAAGGTACTATAAACATCTGTGTTTAGGTTTTTGTGTGAACATAAATTTTCAACTCCTTTGGGTAAATACCAAGGAGTGTGATTATTGGATTGTCTGGTAAGAATATGGTTTATTTTGTAAGAAACCACCAAACGGTCTTCCAAAGTGGCTATGCCATTTTTCATTCTCACCAGCAATTAATGAGACTTCCTGTTGCTCCAGGCTTCACCAGCATTTGGTGTTGTCATTGTTCTGATTCCGGCCATTCTAATAAGTGTGTAGTGGTATCTTAGCTTTAATTTGCATTTCCCAATGGCATACGATATGGAGCATGTCTTCACATATTTATTTGCCATCTGTATATCGTCTTTGGTGAGGGGTCTGTTAAGGTCTTTGGCCCACTTTTTAATTGGGTTGTTTTTTTATTGTTGAGTTTTAAGAGTTCTTTGTATGTTTTGGATAACAGTTCTTTATCAGATGTGTCTTTTGCAAATATTTTTCCACAGTCTGTGGCTTTTCTTCTCATTCTCTTGACAGTGTCTTTTGCAGAGCAGACGTTTTTAATTTTAATGAAGTTCAGCTTATCAATTATTTCTTTCATAGATTGTGCCTTTGGGATTGTATCTGAAAAGTCATTGTACCTTATAAAGGTCATTTAGATTTTCCACTGTGTTCTAGGATTTTGTAATTTTGTGTTTTACATTTAAGTCTGTGATCCATTTTGAGTTTATTCTTGTGAAGGGTATAATGTCTGCATCTAGATTCATTCATTTGCAGGCAGATATTCAGTCGTTTCAGCATCATTTGTTGAACCTAGCATTTTTTTTCTAACTGAAAATATTAGATCCAGACTTTTCTTTATTCAACTGCAAAATAAAAGCATTGCCTTAGCAAAATTAAATAAAATAAAAAGGATTGATAATAATACCTACCCTAAATGATTGTGAGTTAATGTTTGTGTAAATATCTTGCAAAGTATAAAATATAATGCATATATTGCTGCTGCTGTTATCTTTAGTATTACTCAGCTCCTGCCCTCAGGTAGTTCCCAGTCAAATAGTATTATGTTTATGTTCAGGTATTTTTTTTAAAAAGAAGAAGTGAGAAGCAGAGTGGTATGGCT
Organism: Pteropus medius; assembly: GCF_902729225.1. Lineage (NCBI taxonomy): Eukaryota > Metazoa > Chordata > Mammalia > Chiroptera > Pteropodidae > Pteropus > Pteropus medius. The sequence continues at coordinate 5,346,685 of NW_024340701.1, read as the reverse complement.
AGAAAGAATCTCAAAAGCCAGAAACTCTGGGGCAGAGTACTGCCTCTGTATCTTACCAGCTATGTGACCTGGGCCAAGTCACTTGACCTCTCTGAGCCTCAGATTACCCAACTGTGAAATGAAGGGGTTGGACTTTTGGGCATTATTAATTTAGTGAGAAAATACATCCAAGTTTCCTAAGTATAATGAATAAAATGTCAAGATGATTGGCTTTCCTTTTCTAACATAGACAGTCAGGCCATACTTCTTATCTGAGAATACCTCCCCTCCCCGAAGGAGTCCCAAAGGGTGAGTTTCTCTGTTGATTTAGAAAGTCAATAATTCAGTAAAGTCCCAAGTAAATGGCAGAACACAAGCTCAGATTGGGTTTTTGTATTCGTATTTTATAAACATTTCAAGAGTTTTTTCCTGACCCCCCGACCTTTTGCCATTCTTAAAGTGAAGATCTTATATCAGAAGTTTCGTCAGAAACAACCTCAGGGTTGTCTCATCCACCTTCTTTTTCTGTATGGATCTGACTCTCAGCAACATATCTGGCAGAATAGTCTCATGACTAAAGCGTGTGGTTTCCAAAGCTGGATTGACTAGAGTTATATTCTGGCTCTGACCTTAATAGCTTTGAGACCTCGGGCAGATTACTTAATCTGCTTCATGGCTCAGTTTCCTCATCTGTAAAGTGGGAATAATTATGCCTACCTCAGATAACCTACCTCAGAGGATTATTATGAAAATTAAATTATTTTAAAAATGTAAAGTGCTTGGAATATGCCTGGTGTAAAGTAAATGCTCAATAAATGTTAGCCATTATTATTATTATTATCATCACCATCTTCTTCAAACAAGCCTCTATTTGGATGCTTCTAGGAACACTAGAGAGTACTCTCACATCTACCCTCACTACCTCTTTTTCTCCAAAGTAGTCTGTTCGCATGTTGGCCAGAAGCATTCTGGTTGTCTTGAGCTTTGGAGTCAGCAGACTTGAGTTTGAAACCTTAGTCTATCTGCAACCTTGGGCAAGATAACCCATGGTATCTTCAACGCAGAGTGGCAAATAATAATACTTATTTCACTTGGAGTTTTGAGGACTAGTTAATGCACTTAACATGGTTCCAGCAACATGGTAGGCATTTAATAAACGATAGTTGTTGCTATGATATAATGACGATGAAGAACAAGAAGAAAATAAAGAATAGGAGGTGGGGGGAGGTAAAAGAAAAAGAAGCAATAGTAGCCACACCAGCAGGTGCTTCTCTGTTAAAAAGTTCTGGCCAGCTGAGTTCTGCTGCTTTGTGATTTTACCTCACCAATCCCAGCTCTACACACTGGAGCTGCACAGAACATCTGTTCTGTCCACTTGTCAGTCCTTCACATATTCAAAGAGGACTGACACAGCCCCTCCCGGTCCCTATAGCTGCACCACTACCACTTCTCAGTGCCCTCTCTCCAGGAAGACAGCTCCCACTTTTTAGCGGTTTCTCAGAGAACATGATTTTTAGGCTCCTCCCTACCAGGAGGTTCCTCCTGACATGCTCCATGTCCTTCCTGAATGGGGCCCAGGGCACTGTAGGGTGGTTTCACTGTATGGCCACTGTCTTGCTGGGCAGACACATGGTATCCTACATCCCCTTAGGTTCCCTACAGTTTCTTTGTCCACGTCAGGCAATTGAGAATAGAAACAGAACAATTTAATTGTTCACTTTGAAATTCCCGTCTGAAATGACCTTTAGAGAAAAAAAAAATTGCTTACTATCTGAGGCACCAGAGGGAACAGCCCCAACATAGACATGTTTGCTGAGAAACAGTCCATTGATGGCACAGCCCCACTGAAGCTACAGAAGAGGGGTATCTAGATATTAAGAGAAAAAGGAACACTTCTGCTGGGCATTGAGATAGAAATAAGAAAGGCAGCCTGGTGCAGACCTGGACTCCAGGAGGCTTTAGGGCTAGACCTCCAACTTTGAGGTTAAACAGACCAGGGCGCCTACCCAAGGCAGCATTCCAGCCAGTAATGGCTACCACCAACCGAGCACTTACTAGCTCGGACCCAGAGGCTTCACCCACGTTATTTCATTTAACCATCACCACAATCTATAAAGGAGAAACTGTGATTATTCCCATCCTACAGGTGGGAAGACTGAGGCTCTCTGGTTGTATAATATCTTCAAAGTCATATAGGTAATGACAGAGCTGGGATTTGAATCAAAGGTTGCATCACTCTTTTTAACCATTACACTGTATAGCGAGACCCTTACTATCTATGTGGCCCTAAATAAGTGGTAGTTACTTTGAGCCTCAATTTTGTCATCTCCATCTACCCTCATAGTTGTTCTAAGGATTAAAAGGAATAATATATTTAAAGTGCCTGGCATATAACAGATGTTCAAGAAATTTTAGTTTCTTCCTCCTCATGTCCCAGCTCTCCCACTTAAAGTAACAGGGGAAATCACTTAACTTTTGTTGGACAGTTTTCTCGTGGAGAAGCTGGGCGTGTGTTCTGAACTTCTAACCTTGCATGCTGACAATTCAGGCAGGGTTCAATTTCGGCCTGAGGTTCCAGCCTCTCAGCCTCTTTTGCTTCCTATCGTATCTTTACGCCAGTATATACAGCTCTGGCACTATTATGATTATGGTTTCTCCCAGCAAACATATTTACAAACCACAAATAACAAAGTAGAAGATGCCGGAAGAGCTCTGGCATGTTAATTAAGAACAATAGCGGAAGCAGCTGGGCAGAAAATGCCAATGAGTCAGAAGCAGAGGCAACATAGCTCTGTTTGTTGACAGAAGCCAACGCAGTGTTGTACGTTAATTGGGGAAGTGGGTAAACATTTGCCAGCAGCTTGCCCCCCAGTGCATTGGAAGACAGACAGCAGGCTGGGCCCTCCCCACCGCCTTGCCTGCCCATCTGCCCAGAGCCCAAGAGATACCAGTAGAGCAGCTTTCTCTGGGTTCCTCATAAGTGGAGAGGATTCTGCAGGCAGATATGTCTCCTTAATGACCCTCCTGGGCATACCAAGTTTCCATCTGGATACAGTGGAAGATAGTGTTCCTCCTTTAGCTCACCAGCCTGCCTGTGACATGCGGCTCCCCAAGGGCCTCTTCCAGGTCAGCTAGAAGACAGCAGCGCCATCTCATTAGGTGTGGCTTGAGTTGAGCAGAGAATGAGATTGCCTACCTCAGGTGCTGCAGTCTGTGCCCAAGGGCCGAGAGCTCCTGTATCTGACAGAGCACACTGCTCAGTCTCCCATCACACACACTCAAAGCTACCCCCATTTATCTGCATGTTCATCCACCCTTACAGTTGCTCACACACACACACAGCAGCCATCATTGAGTACCTGCTCTGTGCTAATTATATGTTTTTCTCATTTAATCCTCACATCAGTCCTACAAGATTGACACTAACTCCAAAGCTGCAAAGCTAATAGCCAGCACAGCTGTGATTTAAACCAAAATTTCTCTGGTCCCAAAGCCCACTGTTCTTTCCACTAAACCAGTATTTCCCAATGTTTTTAAATTCATGATACTTTTTGTTAAACAGGAAATTTTGTTTCTTTCAACTCTTGGATTCAGAAAACACCAACATCGTGTCCCTACCCCCGGCCTAAGAGGTCATAAACCTAATTTAGGATCCCTGTATGATTAGCATATTCCAACTGAGCCAAGAAGATTTTGTCCAGCTTTATTCTCTGTAGTTCATATTATAAAATAATGTTTTTTTATTTCTAAAACATGAGGTCATGCCATGACAATGACTCATTTTTTCAAAGTAAATATTCACGACCCTCTCCCAACAAGGAGATTGTGATGTGCCTCCCTAGGGAGTCTCCCCTCGGCAAAAGAGATACTCACCTTTGGGCATGGTGGAGTGGGAGTTCTACAGTTTATCACAGATAGGTTTAACAGGAAGGTGAGCCCCAAAGGCTTAGTTCTTACCCCATCAAGCAAAAAGGCCTTCCCTGCTCTCAGGAGGTAACCAAGTAGCAGTCCCCAGGAATGCCAGTCAGTTGTTTAATCTTCACCCTTTCCTAAGGGCCTCCTGTTCTGTTGGCCAAGCTGAGCTGTACAAGAGGCAAGGAACCTCCTCCTGCCCAAGAAGAGGTCTCGTCTCCTGAACCTATGGCCAAGGTCAAATGCTACTTCTTCCACTTAACTATGAGACTCGACCTCTCTGAGAGCCCTGGTTTCCTCCCTTATAAAATGGGAATAACAACACCTACATGACAAGGTTATTCTGAGGATCAAATAAGGTAACAGCTGGGAAAACTCTCCTGCCAGTGTATGGTAGGCTCAAAATCAGTGTACATGGAGAGGGTCTGATTGTCATGTGGTGACAGTGCTTCTTCCAGTCTTTTGAATATATGCTTTCTCTCTTTTTAGATAACCCAGCTGGACCCAAATAAATCCTTATTGGAGGTAAAGTTGTTCCCTCAAGAAACCCTTTTCCTTGAAGCAAAAGAGTAAACACGGCCCAGCGGTGGAACCAGCCATTCCTTGACAAGCCAGAGGCCTGCATCAGGAGAAGGGCTCTTTGCCAACACACCTACACGCTCGTCTCACTCAATTCAATGTCACACTTCTGCCTCTTGCAAGATTGCTGGGGAAAAACAAGTAATAATAAACATAGCTACTTAAAATGTCCCATCCACGAGTATATGTTCCCAACCCTTATTATAGAGAATTACAACTCTGCCACCCACCCTTATCCCTTCACCTAGCCCTCCTTCAATGACTAATGCACTGTTAAGTGTGAGTGATCACAAAATAGGACTTTTACCTCTCCAATGCCCATCTTCTCCCCTACAATGTCTAGGATAGTTTTCTGTCTGTCCTAAGACACCAGGATGCTGTGTATTTGATATGTCACATTGAGCCAGGGCTCATATACCTCTGCCTTTTTATTTTCATAACTGGATTTCTACTTTGTCACCTAATTTTAAGAGGCAGGAGGAAAAAAAGTCAAATGGGACTTCTTGGCATGGAGATTAAACGTCGTAGGAGGAAAAAAAGCATATCATTTTTGTTGGTACTTTCTTACCTCTTTTACTAAGATGTAAGGTTGTGTTTGAGGACTGCATTTGACATATATGCAAGCTATTTAGTTACTGCTGCTGCCTTGGGTCTCCAGGTTCCATCTAGGACAGGGGTCCCCAACCCTGGGCCATGGACCAGTACCGTGGCCTGTTAGGAGCCAAGCCTCACAGCAGGAGGTGAGCGGTGGACAAGCAAAGCTTCATCTGTATTTGCAGCCGCTCCCCAGCACTAACATCACCGCCTCAGCTTCACCTAGATCAACAGTCATTAGGTTCTCATAGGAGCACTGGTCCCTGGTGCCAAAAAGGTTGGGGACCGCTGCTCTAGGAGGTATTTGCTGTTCCACTGCAGCATGAGAAACTGTTTAAATGCACTATGTAAATGCTGAGATAGTGTGAAGAGGACCAGAACCAGGACTTCAGTATCCGGCCTGGCTGCAGGAAGCTGCTGTTAGGTTTACATTTGGGCAGTTGGAACCTCATGGGTACTAGTTCCCAGGCTGCTGGTCCTTCAGTGTACACTGAACACAATTCTCTCCTGCTTTTCTCTCCCTCTTATTCACTAATTTGGACCTTGTTACTTGGTGTTTTAAACCCCTTGTCTATGGCCAAAATCTGATCAGCTGCCCCTTGACCTCTGAGCCCAGCTGTGATAAGGAATTTGCTCCACTGTTTCATCCTTTTAATGTTTTAATATTAGATATTGGACTTCCATCTCAAATGAAAGGGATCTCATTCTGAAAATTCTCATTTCATATATTTAAGAGAGCAAACGTGGGGACTCAGCTCAGAAGACATGTGTCGCCTGAACCCACACGTAATAATTTTGAGATGATTAGTAAATGTGGATTTTTGTTAATCTATGGATTTAGAGTTTGGAGTTTAGTTCATGGAAGCACTATTTATACCTTCACTGACAATGATTTCAGTCTTGGAATGTTTCTCCATATCTATTTTTGTTTCATCTATTGTCCCTATCCTAGGGGTTGAGATCCTGATTCAACATTTTGTACTTGTCCAAAAGAGAGTCTAAGTGCTGGGTTTTTTTTCCCCGGCCCAAATCAGGGGGTTCTCAGAAGACTAATTGAAGCCTGAGATATGCCTGGTCATTTTCCCTCTGCCCAGAAGTAGGTGTTGGCCAGGAAAATTCCATCTGTGTCTTTTCTCTGATACTCCAACCAGGGATCTCCCCTGAACACTCTCTTAGAAGAAACTAATCCTGTGTCTGCCTAGTTGCAGGCCTTCTCTGGCCCCAGAGGTCTCTCCAGGGAGTCTGGGAGGAAGAGACCCACTGCAGGGGAGTTCAACCTGAGGACTTCCTCCCCAGCCCCACTCCTACCTTCTTAACCTAGTGACCCCACAACACAGTCATTTCCAATGCTATAGATGCACTAGGGCACCAGCTCTTCTTTTTCCAGGTAGACCTTGTTCTGTAGCTGCCATAGAGAAGCTACAGCCCTGAACTCAGGCCATACTCAGGAAGAGCAGCAAGGGTGTGGGTGGGGGTTGGAGGGGTGAGACTCTGAATTCACTTTCATGTTTAACCTGTTGCATCTGATTTGGGTTTGACTTCATCATATTGTTCTCCCCTATCCACTTCTGTATTCCAATAATATAGACTACTCTGAAACCGATTTCATAAAAGTTATTAAATGGTACTTGAATGTGTATGGAGTTTACACATCCTTTTTCAACCCTGCTTTGGAAGGTTCTCCTTGCTCAGTCCTATGAAATCCTTTTCTACAGGCCCCATTGCTAGGAAAGGCCTCAGCTCATTCTCACTGTTCACTCATGTCGCTCTGGTCTACCAAGCTCCAGAATATGAGACCACAGCAGTTTTATGCCTTTTCTTACAAACAACATTAAAATGACTTGCATGAAGTTAGGCTCTATGAAAAACATTAGATGACTTGCGATCACCGCAGAAACAGCAATGTCCTTTGCAGTTCTTCTTCCTATACTCAGAGTTCCTTGGGCTTTACAGCCCAGCCTCCAGACACAGTAAGTCAACCAGCTTATGTGCTCAGTGTTCTTAGGCCCAGCAGTTTAGAGTAAAGTTCCAGGGCTCCTTGTCGTCCCCACCCCCATTCGTTTGCTCCTTTGGGTTTCTTAGAGTATCAGTCGTTTGTTTGGAGCATTAGTTAGAAGGTTTAAGGAAGTATTGCCAGTTTCCCACTGCCTCTCAGAAGGTGCAATTTGGGGGAGGTTTCTGGTTTGTGATGTTGCATGCTCTGGCACTACTGGTTCTATGGGACTGACAGGTGTTCTTCTCTGAAACGTAGGCATGCAAAGTCTGAGTTGGGTGAGAGCATCTTTTATGGAATCTTTTTTAATGTAGAAGAATACGATTTAGGTCTTTATAAATTTTACTTGATGACATTACAAACATAAAATAAGTTTGCAGTTGCATTAAGATGCTACTCCCAAAGATAGACCCACTGACCCAAGTGTGCTAGTCCATGGGGTGGGTTTTAAAGATGCTGCAGAGCTTTAGCAGATCTCCCCGAAAGCATGGAGGTTATTCATTTGGATGTGGGAAAGGGTCTTAGTTGTCTTTATGAGCAGCATCACTGATCGACACACTTCCACCAGCCCCTCAGCCACCCAGTCCTAGTTCCCACAGGTGGCTGTGATATGGAATCCTAAGTTCAGTTCAGGAGTAACTCAAATAGCCATTGCACTTTACAGTTTACATGACATTTTGACATTCATTATCTCATTTGATCCTTTATAAAATTCTAGGAGAGAGACTATACACACACATGCACACACACACACACACACACACACACACACTCTCTCTCTCTCTCTCTAGAGACTTTAGTGTCTTCCAGCTTGAACCTTGGTTCCGCCACTTCATAGCTGTGTGACCTTTAGGTGAGTAACCTCTCTAAACCTCAGTGTCCTGATAACTTTCAGATAGCACTTTGCTGTTCACCACACTCATCATCATAGCCCGCTGAAGTGAGGGAAGCAGGGCAGAGATGATCATACCGTTTTTGCAAATAGGGCTCAGAGGGTACTGGCTTGCCTAATTGTCGCACAGAATGTTAGCAGAAGAGTCAGGACTCAAGCCCTGGGCTTTGATTTTCAGGTCCACAGCTGAAAGGTTTAAGAACCTCTAAATTTCATGTCCAAGAATGGATCTTGGAATCCCCTATAATTGTGTACAAAAAGTTAAATGTATACTTTTCTGGAAGGGAAATCGGTATTGATTACATTCTTCATGGGCTCCATTGATGCCAGAAAATTAAGAACTAATATTTACATCATGCAGACAACATCAGACTATTGGGGAAGTCGAATCTGTCCATTCTTTTTTTTATCAAGCCATATTTTTATCTAAAAGAGCTGCAACCCCTGCCTCCCCCCGACCAAAGAGAGTGAGATGCAGCAACTAGGCTTTCTTGCCTTGAATCTCCCTCTACATTTAGTAATTCTCCGTTGTCTCAAGTAATCTGCTTGAAAGATGACCTCTAATAACCCCGTCTGGTCAGACAGCTCCTCCCTGCTGTATTTTGAAAGTTTGGTCTGAAAGGAAACACCAATAAAAGAGACTTGCTCTCCAGTCTTCAGTGTATTAACTCTTAATTTGTACACTATTCGTTGTGGTTCTCGGTTTTGAGAGGCGATATAATGTGTGGTTAAGAGAATAGCCCCTGGAGCCATGTTGCGTAGGTCCAAGCCTCTCCACTTCCTAGTAGTGTGACCCTGGGAAGTCATTTCACCTTCCTGTGCATCAGCTTTTTTGCTGTAAAATGAAGATAATAATAGCACCTGGTTGATAATGTTGTAAAGATTAAATGAATTAAAAGTTAATAATGAACATGTAAAACAGATAGAACACCTATAACCTGTTCTACAAACTCATAGAATTAAAACAGGAAAGGAGAGTGGGTGATGACAGCAGTGAGGAGTGGCAGTTTATGGGAAAAGACACAGAAAATGTAAAAAGCAGACATAAAAAGTCCAGGAACACTGCTCTAGGGCCCTTGGGGGAAGGTCAAGATAGCCCTACATAGTGTCACTGTTACTGGTGTCCATAAGGATAAGTCTGGGGCATCATAGGAAGGAAGGAGGAGGAGGAAGACTAACTTGCTGAGCACTTAGGATGATCATTACATGCATGACCTCATATAACCCACAACAACCCTGCAGGGTGGATGATCTTGACACCATTCTGAAGAAGCAACAGGTTCGAAGAGGTGAAGTGGCTTGCCTGAGCTCCACAGCGAATAAAGAACAGAACAGTTTGGGACCCAGGCCTGACTCCAAAGCCCCTGCTGTGTTTACAACAAGGCAGTGCCACCTTCAAAGAAAGTATGACATGTTACCAAGGCACTGCAAATAATAATTACAGTAATATAACATTTTTTAAATGTTGGTGGATGCAAAAAGGGGTAAAGCCACATTTGTTTATAGAAAACTCAACTCTACAAGATGACTCATTTCCCAGTGTATAAGGAGCCAGAATTTAAGCAATGTCTTTTATTTTCGGGCACATGCAGTGATTTAAGAAGGGTTCTGTAGCGTCTATCTCTTTGACATCTCCAAAATTCCATTCCTTGCTCCTTCTTCTGTTATCCCACTAACATGTCTTCAGACCTTTATTGTCTCAGATTATAAAACCAAATCCTAATCACCCTCCAGTCCCTTCTCTTCTAGACCAGTCTCCACACAGCTGCCAGAAAAAGCTTTCTAAAGCACATGCTTCACCATGCCACACCCCTACTTTGATCTCTTTAAAGGCTTCCTGTTGCCCTTCCAATAAGATCTAAACTTGGCTTAGATGTAAAACCCCTGTCATCTGGCTCCTACTTCCCTCCCCAGCTGTATCTCCAGCCATGCCCTCCACACCTCGCATCCTAAGCTGCCTAAAGTTTCCTGAAGAAAGCATTAGCTTTCTCTCACCTCTGGCCAAACACCTGTTCCCTCTGCCCTGAGTGCTCTTCCGTCACAACTAGACTCCTACCACCCATCCATCCTTCCCTTTCAGTTTAGATTTTACTTCCTCCAAGAAAGTTTCCCCGATCATTGCCACACTCTCCACACACCCTCCAGCTCAGGTGTCTGTCCTGTGAATTTTGAACCCTTCTCACAGCACTGGGTCACTCCAAACTCTAACTCTTGGTTCACATGATCTTCCCCGCCCCCACCCCCATCCACCAGACTGTGAGCCCTCAGAAGAGTCTGACTCACTTCATATCCTCAAGGCCTAGCAAAATGACTGGTACATAGTAAGCACACAGTAACTTGGGCATAATTAACTGAATTTAAACATATCCATGTGCTGATAAGCTGGTCACTTCCATCTATAACATCCATCTTATTCAGGAACATTGTGAGGGCAGAGACCAGATCATAATTATCTGTTTATTTCCAGAGCCAGCCCAGGGTCTGGCACATTGCAGTCATGCACCCAATGGTTACTGAAGCCGTTAGTTAATTGGAGCTGGAGCAAAACCAGCTGGAGCTGCTGAGAAGATAAAGGAATTGGCGTTGAGTACTAGGTGAGTGCTGTATAACGCTAAGGGTTTAGGCATTCTGTCCTCTCACATCATCCTCAGAATTATTCTGCGAGGTCACTACTATGAGTGTCCTTATTTTACAACTAGGAAAGCTGAGAGTTCAGAGAAATTATGTCACTGTCCCAGAGAGACACAGCTAGTAGGTAGAAAAGCTGAGCTTCTACTCTGGAACTGAGCCCAGAGCTCGTGCCTGCTCAGTTTTCCCTTCCTGAGCCGCTTCAGTAGCTGTAACTTCCAACCCACAGATGACAGAGCATAGTAAAAATTCTCACACCCTCCTCCCCTTGCCTTCCAAGACGCTGCACTTCTCTAGTTTTCCTCCCACCTCTCTGAATGGTCCCCCTGTCTCCTCTGCAGAGTTATTCTGCTCTGCTTGTCTTTAAAATGTCAGCAGCCCCCGAGATCCTTTCTCTGCCCTCTGCTCTTCTCAGCCTCCCCTTAGATAAGAGACAATTTGTACTTCCGAGACTTGGTTCAGATTTTACCTGAGATATAAACTCCACAAGGGTAGGGTCTGTGCCAATCCTATTGTTGTTATGTTCCTCAGCATGGGCCTGGCAGCGTATAGGTGCTTGACAAATAGCTGTTGATAATATAGTGAACATTTATGTCATGTTTATTGTATGCCAGGCACAAAGTGCTCTGCTCGTGTTAACTCATTTACTCCACATGACAACACTATGACATAGGAGCCATTACTATCCCCACTTTATAGGTGTGCAAACTGAAGCATAAGAGATGAGGTAATGTGCCCAAGGTCACACAGCTAGCAAACCAAGGAGCCGGGATTCAAACACAGTTTGGCTCCAGAGTTCAGGCAACTTCCACTCCACTCTACTACTTCTCCAGCAAGCCTCGTGGAATGCCCAGGACAAGTTAGGGTCCTCTTCTAATCCCTATGTTTGCCCCTAACAGAGCACATATCACATTATTGTAATTATTAACACAGAAGTCTCCCCCTGTGGACCGTGACAGGTCTGCCCCTACTGGGTCTGGCACGGGGCACAGACAATAAATGTTATATGAATGAATGAACTACAAAACTACCCAATGAGGTGGAACATACTATCCCTGTTATATACACTGGTAAACTGAGACTAAGGTGAAATCATTTGCCCAATATCTCATAGCTACTATATAACATACTCTATCTCCAAAGTAAATATTTTTTTCCAGCTAGCATTTTCATCAAGCAAGCATTTAATTTAAATACTATGTAAGTGTCCTTTACCCTGTGGAGATTAGGTGAGTTTTGACTCATCTGTTCACCATTTAGGCTTTTTGCTAAACATTGGATTCTCAGCCTCTATTCTTGTCCCCAAACTCCCAGGCTGGGGTGGGGCCACCACTTTCGGGGCCATGTGGTCAATGCTGGAGGAGTTCCAGTCCAGGAGGTCAGAAAGGCTTCTGGGGAGAGATGAACCCCACCTATGAGCTCTAGCCAGAGTCCACTGTAATAAGCGGGCCTGCCCACGCCTGACAGTCTAAGACCCCAGAGTTAGAAAATGCAGGCATCCTGTAGGATCAGAGTGGAGCCTGCCCCTCTGGGCTTAGGTCTCCAGGCCCCTGGAAATGTTATCTGCATTACTTGGGCACACACTGGTAACATTTGCATAGGACTTTTCCAAGGAGTTGGCAACAAGGAGAGTCTTACTGAAACTTTTCTCTGTGTTTTGGGGGTCAAGTGGAAGCACATGTAAGGGGAACCAGGTGTGGAGGCCAAGAACTTTGCCATATTTCCAGAGATGGGCACCAAGGCCTTACCTGGATGGAACACCCTACCTAGGAATCACCAGCTTCCTAGCTGGGTCTACATAGTCCTTTTCTTACTTCAGAGCATGTCCAGATACAGCACATCTACCCATCCTCCTTGTATAAATGCAGAAACTAAGGCCCAGAGTAGTGAAACGACTTGACCGAGGCCTCCCTTCTGTCAAGCCTTTAACCACACCAAGCATCAGCGAGGAACTGGTTTGCACAGCTATCACCTACATGTCTTAGTTCTTTCATTCAAAAAATAAGGTGCATTTTATGAGTTTTTACATGCTATGGGAGGTCATGGACACAGAGGGAAGAACATGTTCTCTGGAATAAAAGTGGTACTGTACCATGGGGACACAGAGCCCAGCCCCTGCCTTTGAGGAGCCCCACTAGGAAACAGCAGTGCCATGGTACCCCAAATAGTGGAGGCCCTGAAAAGAGACAGGTCAGTGTGCTTTCAGAGGCTAAAGATGGCCTGTGGGCTGTACTGCTCCTTTTTGACTGATGTGGTACTGCCTTATGCTCCCTGGTGAACTTTCTGGTTAATGGAGCCCCTAGAGAGAGTGGTAAATAGTGGGTGAGATGACCTAAGGAAGAAGATAGTCCAGAGTCCCTCTGAGACCTTGAGTACCCCAGGCCTGCCAAAAGGTCTCCGAGCCATGAAAATCCATCAGAATTCTGATTCTGGATGGAGTTTTCACATTAGGGTTCAAGAGCAGAGGTACCTCCTGTCATTAGCTCCCAGCTCCCCAGTCTTCCTTCTAATGAATGCGAAAAAATACTGAGAAGGGAAATAGTTTTCCTCTCTGGAGTGAAGGCAAAGAGAATTCATTCATTCAGCAACTGCCTAACACATAATAATACCAGGTATCCCTTGAGTATTTACTACTTGAGAAGGACTTTACATGAATTGTGTTATTGAGTCCTCACAGTGACCCCATAAAAGCGTAATTTTCACTCTCATCTTACATAGGAGGAAATGTGACAAATGCAGGACTCCAGCTCAGGTCAGTCAGGCCCCATGACTAAAGATGCTGAAGATACATTCAGGGTGGTGCCAGACTCTTGACTGGCAGTGAGAGCACAGTGTGGTCAGTCCTGAGGGGGAGAGGGGGATCGTAGGTACATGGAAGGGAGTGAAGAAGCTCTGAGGGAAAGAGGCTCCAAACACCAAAGGAATTGCTCCCTTCCTCCATCCCCCCACATACATCCTCAGAGAGTCAGTTCCAAGAACTAAGGGGTGGGGAAAGTGGCCTCAGCTCCACCTCCTAGTCTCCAACCAGTCTCTCCGTAAACACAAAGAACCGTTCTCATCCCTCCCCCACCTAGCTGTATGAACCTGGGAAAGTTACGTCCTCTCTATGCCTCAGTTTCTTCTGATATGAATTGGAGATGAAGATGGATGGCTGTGTGTGGCTTCAGAGAAGGTGGAATGCAGAAGCACTTGGGAGAGATTGCAGGGTCAGCATGTGCCTGTTGTGCTTCTGACAAGAGACAGTGGGGCATCCTGGGGGCTGGGTGAGTAGTTTTCCAGGTAACTGGCCCGGGACTAGGAACCTGGAGAAGGTATTGTACATGTGGTGCCACCTCAAGCCTGGAGTCTGAACCACCCACTAGGACTATAAAGCCAACTTGTGAGCCAGCTTCCTGACCCCTCCCCAGACCACAACCCCCTGGGAAAGAGAGTTAACATGTTGGGCACCAGGCCAACCAGTATGGAGCCCTAAGCCAGTCATGCAGCTTGGAACTCACACACCACACACAGCCTGGAAGAAGACCTCTGGTCTCAGCAGGGAATGGGGGTTGGAGGGAGTAAGAAGTGGGCCGATGGTAGTGATGGAAGTCATCACTTTGAGGGAAAGACTCCAAGAGTGTGAGTGAGGTGTGTGTGTGTGTATTATGTGTGTGTGAAGGTGTGTGTGTGTGTGTGTGTGTATGTGTGTGTGTGTGTGTGTGGCCTGCTGGAATGCATTGGTCTCTACTACCTAGCCCCATCCCTGACCTGGGTTTACAAGCTGAGAGTTTGCATCTGCAGGAGGATGGCCCCTCAACGCACTTCCAAGGAGAGGTGGGGACTTAAACCCAGGCTGACCCCGCCCAGGAGCTTAGCCCTAATGCTCTTCACAATCTCTTCCGCTGCACCCCGTGTGGGGCCTGGCCGCTGCTGTTCCTCAGGCAATCCCATTCCAGGTTGGCCGGGAGGCAAACCCAGAGAGAGCTAGCGTTTTTACACAGCAGGGCGAAGGCTCAGAGTCTATGTGCATTGGCCCAGGGCTGATTTCCGGAATCAGCTGTTTCCAAAGGCCCTCTTGGAAGATGGAAACCAGGAACAGGAAGGTTCAAAGAAGACCACCCTGTGGGTGCACACCACCCGCAAAGCCCCAGGAAGACCTGCAAATCACTTTGCACTGTCTTCTCTGAGCAGAACCTCCTCTCTCTCCCTTCCTTCCTTGGCCTAATCAATTCTGGGTCCTGTCAAACTCAGCTGTGGAAACTGAGAACTAATTGTAAACGGGAGAAGGATGAGAAAGGAGGCTGATATAGAGATAAATATATCATAATCAGTAACTTTTTTATGTTTCTGTCATAACCAGTTATATGGTGTAATGAGTGAAAAGATAACGTTCACAATAGCTACATAAAATACCAAGGAATATGCTTAAGAAACAGAACTGTAGGAACAGAACAACAAAATTTACAAAGGGACATAGAAATCGTGAATAAATGAAAGTCATACCTGGTCCTAGATGGAAACATCCCACATTGGGAAGATGCATAATCTCCTTCAAATTAATTTCTATCTAAAGGCAGTTAAGTCACATTTTGAAAGAATTTTGTTTTATTTTACTTTATTTTGGAAACCAGCTTTGAAAATTCTAAAATATTTACTCAGAAGATTATCTTTCAAAAATACCCATGAGAATTTTGAAAAAGGAGAATCAAGAATCAGAAGGATGACTTGCCCTCTCAAGTATTACAGAACTACAATAATTAAAAGAGCAAGGCTGGTTCAAAAGTAAATAGCTCCCTAGAAGAGAAAGTGCCGAAAGGACCTAAGGCCACCTGAGAATTAATACATGGTATATGGTCAATGGGAAAAGGGTGGGTCATTAAGTAGTGCTGTGATAACTGGCTAATCATTTGGGAAAAATTAAGTTACAGACTTACTTCACACCTTCCACCAAAATTAATTTCAAATGAACTTAAGATATAAATATAAATAATGAAAAAATGCTAATATAAAATATATATGAATGCTTTTAGAAAGTTAGATTTGAAAAATGCTTAAGTATGATACTGTAAATAGAATCTATAATTTAAAGGATGACAGATGTGGCTATATTTAAAAGTCTAACTTTGGTATAACAATAACAAAACAGGGTAAACAAAACAAATGGAGAAATGCAGCATTTGTTATAGATAAGAGGATATTATTGTCTTTAATATATAAACAGCTAATTCAAATAAGGAAAGTAGAATATGATAGAAAAATAAGCAAAAGACATATACAGATTTAAAAAACACGAGTGACTAACAGGAAAAACAAGAATAACTAAGGATATGCAAATTACAATGACAAAAATTCTTTTTTCCTGCTTGAATTAGCAATAATTAAAAAGATCAGCAAGATTCAAGACTGTTGAGTGTGCTGACACCAGCATACCTGAGGGCTGTTTGGTAACTATCAAAAGCCTTTTTAAAAAAGCCTCTGAACAATCAATTATATCTCTAGGAATTTATCCTAAGGAAATAAGACAAATTCACAAAGAATGTTCATTGTAGCAGTGTTTATTATAGCAAAAACTATATACCAACTTAATACCTATTAATAAGAAATTGGCTAAATAAAGTACATCCATACGATAAAACATTAAGCAATTTTTTAAAAGATTATGTAATATATTAATATGAAAAAAATATTTATCATATTTGTAAATAGAAAGCAAGTGATGGAAAGCACATTTTATAAATATAAGTACACAGAAAAAATATTCCAAATATACTTTGCTGAATTGTCTAAAATGTTTTATGTTTTGTTTTATTAGAACAAGCAATCATGACTTTTCCATTGGAGAAACCTGAGGCCTCAGGTCAGGGGTCCCTTCTTCAGGAAATCTTCCTAGACCCCTTTCCCCAGTCCCACCTCAGCCCCGTTCTCACTTAGGTGGGTGACTGTCTCCAGTTAGCCAAGCTCTTTAAGGGCCCATCACGGTTGATTTATCTCGGGTCCTTAGAGCCTGGCACCTACTAGGTGCTCAACATGAATGAAATGAAGGAATGAAGGAATGGGCCGATTTCATGTTTCCGCGAATGATCGGTGAATTGGATGAAATCGAACCCAATGAAAGGCTCTAGGTCAGATCCCACCCGCCTGGAACTGAAGGTGAGAAGGAAAAAGCCCAAGAGTGGGAGTTGGATCTGGGTTCCTATCTTCCTCGAGGCTCTGCAGCACTGTGACCCCGGGTAAGTTACGTGTCGCTGGACCTTGACGGATTCGCCTCTGAAACGTGGAACGTCACGCCTCCCCCAAGGACTGCGTACCAGGCAAAACAGCACACACCAAGCATTTGTCAGAGTGGTGGTACACAGTAGGCGCTCAGAAATAGAAGCAAATAGTTGAGCGATGGACACCACTCTCCGTGCGTTTGTCCCAGGCTCAGATGCGCCCAGCCGGAAAGTTGTGTAGATACGAAGCCTCGCCTCTCCCGCGCGCACACTGCAGGCGCCGGGCTTGATCCAAAGGAGGACTGCGGCCTCTGGGGCTCTGCGCTAGGGGTTCAGGCAGCGCTCTCAGCGCAGGTGCCCTGGATATCCCGTCTTCTGCTTCTCCTAGGCCCACTCCTCCCGTGGGGGATCGAGGGACTGGGAAGAGGCTGAGCACAGCGGGTCCCACGAGTCCCGAGGGTGAGTGTGCGCAGAGGGGCCTCAGGCCAAGCATCTGTCTGACGCTGCGCGCCCGAGACCGCGCCTGGAACCGAGCAGAATTTGGGCCCGGGGTAGGGGTCTCTCCTGGTACTCCTGGGTCGAATTCTGCCCTGTCCTTTACCCGTCGTCAGATGTGGAACAAGTCACCTCACCTCTCTCAAGTCTGTTTTCTCACCTGCCAAGTGGAATAGTGAGATCTGCCTTTGCAGAGGGTGGTACGACTTAAGTACACCCCGCAGGGGAAGCGCGAGGCGCGGGGCCCCTCGCAGGAGGGCACTGGAAAAGTCAAAGAGAGTTGTTTCTAGCTGCAAAATAGTGTCCGTGTCCCTAGGCCTGGCCCTGGCCGGATCCATGGCTTTGACCAAGCAAAAGGGCCATTTTTGCAGGCTCAGGGGCGGGGACAGCAAACCAGGCCGTGCTACTCCCCGTCCGCCCACGGGTTCCCGCGGCTGAGAGTCTTAATTAACGTGGCTCGAGAGTTGATCCGGAGGAAAATGCTGTCGCGATGTGTCTGTGTGTGTACAGATGTGTGCGTATCCACGCGCGCGTTCATGCGTACAAGAGCGTCTGTGGTTGTGCGGGAAACAGCGTGCTTGGGGAGTCCCGCATAGACTCCTTCTCCCAAAGGCACCTTCCCCCTTTTCTCCGCGCCCCCTTCCAGGTTAAGAGTTTCAGCCAAACTGACGGAATCTGGCACAGCCGAGGGAGGGGTGGGACGGGAGGGGCGATTTCGTCCTGGAGCCACTGGTTTGGGGATAATTACTTTTAATGTCAGAAAGATTTAGTTTAATATCATCTCTATTAGGCTGCCGGGAGGGTAATTAAACGGGACGCGCCGCAGCCGGCAAACAGATGGCGTCTGCTTGCTCCGAGGCCGCGGACAAACAGCGCAAAAGTCAATGTCTCCCAGGTCCCCCATCGGCGCCCCCCGCCCTGCTCCTTTTCAGCGCCACCGCGCTGCGCCTCCAGCCTCCTCCCCACCCCTTAAACCCCCAACCCTGGCTTCATCCCCAGTCTCCACTAGGCCGTCCCTTTGGACCCCACCACTGCCGGACCTAGGAGGGGGAGTGAGTGGGGGTTGAGGCCAGTAGCAAACGTGGGTGGAGGTGGATTTTCATGGCTGAGATCACTCGCCAGGGGCCCTCAGCCCCTGACACAACAGAGGCGTCAGCAAATGATCCTGAGCTAGGAGGATACACGTGAGTGAGCGTGTATGTGCGTGACTGCGAGGACGGGCTTTCTGCCCTCTGCCGCCTCGTTTATCTGGCTTTCTCTGCCCAGGGTCGGGCCACATGCAGGGCCCTGGAGTAGGGTTAGGTCCATGGAGAAGAGAGGGCCCGCGTGTGAGATCGTATGCGCCTGTCCGGGTGTTCAGCCGGAGATGAGAGTCTGTGGGCGTCTGGGTGAGAGGTCACTCACCAAGTGGATGTCCCGGGATGAGGACATGCTTATGAGAGTGCTGAGGTCAATGGAACTTTCTAATTGGGTCCTCTTGGGTGGGAGGGTAGCCTCAGAGGCGAGTGCACTCCCTGTGCAGTCACTGCATGCAGGTGTGAGGGTGTGTCCAAGACTTTGCAGAATAAGGTCACACTTGCAGATTGTGTGTCCAGTTGTGAAGCCACACTCTGCTGTGTGTAGGGGGTGGTTAACCCCTGCTGCCTCAATCTGGGCATGCTCTCCCCAACGTCCATGGCTCAGCCAGACCACTTCTTCCGGTCTGCTCCCCTCTGCGACCTCAGTCCAAATCAGGACTAGCCCCAGAGTGGCCTATGGAGGTGTGAATGCAGTGACTTCCATCCAGAAGTTACTCTGCCTTCCTCCGTGACACACTCCAAACTCAGGGCACCGGAAGGAACTGTTGGGCTGTGAACAGGAGGAAAGAAGATGGAGAGGAGAGGCTTCTGCTGTAGCGGTGGGCAGATTCTCTCTGGTTGGGCTAGGTGTCAGGATGTGCCCTCCCCTCCGCCTAAGGAAATGAGCTTCCTTACACACTAACGAGAGAATTCGGGGTTCTCAATTTTGGACCCTTGGCCGGACCCCTGATTCCCACTGGTTCACTTGAACCAGAATGAAGGAATCTCACAGTGGCTTGGTCTCAAGCACCAAGAGGGGTGTCTGGGCCACCGCCCCTGATTTCTATGGTTCATTTCGTTTGGAGTTTAAAATAATTTCTGGAAAACTTGGTCCAAGGTAGCTCTGGAAGGAGGTGCCTGGCTGCC
Organism: Pteropus medius; assembly: GCF_902729225.1. Taxonomy (NCBI): domain Eukaryota; kingdom Metazoa; phylum Chordata; class Mammalia; order Chiroptera; family Pteropodidae; genus Pteropus; species Pteropus medius. Next base: position 5,327,218 of record NW_024340701.1, on the reverse strand, counting down.
TCCGCGTAGGATCTGGCTGCGATCCTCTCTCCCGACCTACCCCGCTGACAGGGTGCAGTTAAAGCATAGATTTCCTTGACCTCATAACCTCAAGGAAGGAGGAGTCTGGGTTCCACACTCCTAAAGGATATATTATCCCAGATTCATTCACTTACCCTCACTCCACGCGGGATTCCCTACGGGAGCTGACCCCTTCCTCTCTCCCAAACACATTCTCAGGCTGGAATTTGCCAGGAGCAAATGGCCTGGTTTCTATCGCTGTCACAGACTCTGTCCGGGTCGCAGCGCGCCCATACGCAGGCCTGGTCCACTCTCTGGAAGCTCTCCGCGCGTCTCTTGCGTCCACCCTCCCCCGCCTTCCCCGCCTGGTTCTCGGGTTTGGCTTCCCGCAGGAACCCGCGTGAGGTTTTGCTGTAGAGCCCAGCTCATCGCGCTTTCCTCCCCGAGTCGTGCCAGACGGAAGGGCCTGCGTCCCGAGGTCCCTGGGCCGAGTCTGCACGCCCGCGCCCCCGACGACTCCGGCCTGACCCCCGTGGCCCGGGAAGTTCGAAAGAACAACACGGAAACGAATGGCCTGGAGTGGAGAGAGAACGATGGGAAAACGCATTTTTCTTGTTAATTAAACAAACTATTTACTCCGAACGAGAGAGAAAAGTAAATAATAAAAATAAGAGTGAGACAACATTAGAAGACAGAAAGAAAAGGCACAGAGAAACACAGCTAGAGAAACCCAAGGCGATCTCGCCCAAGGACCGCGGCATTTATTCCAGATGTTTCCGTTCGAAAGGGTAACAAAATCCGAAACCTGTTACCTCTTCTGCAGACAGCTGTATCTCAGAGCCGTGACGTCAGAACAGGAGAGTTAGGTGGAAGTTAAAACTACTCTTGGGGGCCGCGGTGACCTTGTCTCCGGCCCAAAGGACCGACAGACGGGTGCGCGTCCTGCGTCCAAAAAGATCTGGGGAGACAGGGATGTCCATTTTTAGTTTCGTTTAAAAACAATTAAACCATTAATTTAAAACGACAACGAAAAGAATCCCACCACCATGGAAAAGAAATCGAGATGCTGCAGAAGTGAGGAAAAGAAAGAGAGGGGCAGAGGGACGGAGTAAGGGAGGGTCGGGGAGGGAAAAGGCGCAGAGCGCAAGGGACGCGGCGGGCGCGACGGGAAGCGCACTCTCATTTCACTTCTCCAGGCACCACTTTAAAAACGAAAATCCTTGTAAACCACACTTACCCTCCGTGACGCCTATCGTATCAGGACTTTCAAAATAAAGGACCTTCATTTTAAAGGTGGTAGGGGGGAAAAAACAAAACAACAGCCCCCAAATACCCCAAATGCATCGGACTTGGGAGCGCGGGGAAAAAGATCCGGAAAGAGGCAGGAGAAATCGTCTTGGCATTTATGCCAACTGCACCCTCCCTCTCTACCCCCGTTCCACCCCCACCGCGGTAATTGAATTGTCACCTGCCCCCATGTCGCCCCCGGCCGCCAGGGCCACATGGGAAAGACGGCCTTGCCAACCGCCCCCGGCCAGTGAGAGCCGCGCAGCCGAGCCCGCGCCCCAGAAGCCGAGGGGTTACACACATCTACGTAGAGGCGCACCGGACACGGTAATTAGGCGCAATTCACACGCTCTCGGGCGCACGGAAACTACTTGTCACGATATTTTCAACGCTCCTCCTTGCCCACTTTTTTCCACTCCTTCCCTGGCGCGCCCCCTCCCTTCCCCGAGGCACTCAGTGGAGCTTTTGGACTTTCGAATCTTTCGGACACTGTAGAATGCGGGGCTCCCCGGGCGCGGGCCCGGCCAATCAGAGTGCCGTCTGCCTCCCCTGGCCAATGGCAGGCGCCACATTGTTGTCCAATTCTGTCTAATGGAGCCCTAAGGAGCAACAATAGAGCCGGCGAGTGGATCATTGAGAGTCTGGCAGCGCCCGGCTACTGGGGCCCGGCTGTGCGCAGCGTCCGACGCGCTCCGCGAGGGGACGCGGCACAGCGAGGGCCGGGTCGCGGGTTCCAGCTAGCCGGTCCCTAAACAGTCCCCCCACACCGATTTCCGACTGAAGGGTTGGACTACGCAGCGTTCTGAGGGGGTCCGGAAGTTCGGACATGGTGACTGAAGGAGGGTGACGTGGTCAGATAAGTGGCAAGGGGAAGAGGCCAAGAGCGCCAGCGTCGCGAGCGGAGCTGGGAGGCGCGTGCAGCGCCAGCGGAGGAGGAGGATCCCGGAGCCCAAGGCAGGTAGTTGAGGGCCGCAGGGAGGGCAGGGGAAGCGACCCAAGGCCCGGGCCACGCTGGCCTTAGGGACTCTGCAGCCCAAGGGGCCTGAAGAAAGAGGCAGCGTGCGTGGGGGGTGGGGGAGTGGTGTCTAGAATTCTCGGGCAGTGACACCAGGATTCGGACCCGGGCTCAGGTGGAGACCAGGAGACCCAGAAGAGGCCGCAGCGGAAGCTCAGAGCTGGGCCTGCTTGGGCCTTGTGGGGCCTAGGTGCATATAGGACTCCTGCTTTCGCTCAGAACCAGTTCCAGAGGCCATTCCCCTGCCTCAGTGCTGCCAGCTGGGCCAACCCAGTCTCTGGAACCTAACTCTGGGAACGGAACGCGAGAATCTGCTCCCGAGCGGGGTCCCGCGGGGCCTCGGATGGGGAGGGCGTGTCCGAGGATTCAGATGGGGAGGGAAAGGTAGCGTGAGGTGGTCAGCATAAAGGATCTCTCTCCTGCAACACCGAACTTTTGCAAGATACTTTTCCCTCCCCAGCTCCTCCTCCAGACTACAAGGCTAAAAATTTTGCCATAAATTTTACTCTATCCACACCCCCATCCTATGTCTGCAGGGTTTTTTTTCTCACTCACACCCCTCTCCTTCTCGTGGACCCTGGGACGCAGACATTCGCCGTATCAGCAGTTTTTCGCTCCTCGAGGCAGCTAATCTTTGGACTGGGTTTGCCTATCCAAAGAAACTTTCTTCGGCTGAGTTTTCTCTTTAGTCCTTCTCCCTAGACCTCCTACACTCAGCTGCACACCCGTTTTCTCTTCCACTCCCCGGAGGCCCTCACTATGGAACTCGTAGCTCCCACATTTCCACGGGTCCCTGGGCCCCTTGGCCTAACTTTGCCCCTAAATTAGTTGTTTCCTAACCCTCACAACACTTCCTAGAGCAATTCTTTCTGTTGCTGATTTTTCTCTCAAACTCTCCTGAGCCCACCAGAAAACAAAACAAAACAAAAAACACCTCTGGCCCAACCAGCTGAACTCTATGCCTTGATACCTCTTTCCTACTCCTCACCCTTCCACAAAACTAGACATTTCGCCTCGGGTTTTCCTGTTTTGCTCTTGGCAGCAGTTTGCTGAGTCAAAATTTTCCCTCTTATCCGAGTCTCATCAAACAAATATTTGTCTCTACCCACCTCACCCCAATTAAGCTGAGCTTTGGGGGGTATTTTCTTTTTCAAACCCTCTTTCTATCTATCGGAACCAGTGACTTTCAAACTTTGTTTTTTAAAAAAAATTCCAGTGGAACCACGGATTCAAACGAAATCGTACACCCAGCGCGTAAATCAGATATAAGAGCTCTGGTGGGAGTAGGGTGGGGGAACTCGGCCTTAGAAGGGGTTCTGAAGGCACCTTCTCCCAGCAATTTGGCAACCAGTAGCCAAACTTTCGCGGCCAAAATTTCCCTCTCTAAACCTGGGTTCTTCGAGGGTGCGCTTTAGCTTCGCGCACCGTGCACGCCTCACCTGAAGTCTTTCCCCCCTTCCCACGGTCTCCCACGCCAGGTCCTGACATGGAGCTGCGCTCCGAACTGCCCAGCGTGCCCAGCGCGGCGACGGCGGCGACAGCGACGGGGCCACCCGTGGCGTCGGTGGCGTCGGTGGCGGCAGCGGCGGCGGCGGCCGCTTCGCTACCGGTGAGCGTGGCGGGCGGCTTGCTACGGGCGCCGCCGCTCTTGTTGCGGGCGGCGGAGAAGTACCCGCGGACCCCCAAGTGCGCACGCTGCCGCAACCACGGGGTGGTGTCGGCGCTGAAGGGCCACAAACGCTACTGCCGCTGGAAGGACTGCCTGTGCGCCAAGTGCACGCTCATCGCCGAGCGCCAGCGCGTCATGGCGGCGCAGGTGGCGCTGCGCAGGCAACAGGCACAGGAAGAGAACGAGGCGCGCGAGCTACAGCTTCTCTACGGCACTGCCGAGGGCCTGGCGCTGGCGGCCGCCAACGGCATCATCCCGCCGCGACCTGCCTACGAGGTCTTCGGCTCGGTGTGCGCTGCCGACGGCGGGGGGCCGGGAGCGGCAGCGCCTGCCGGGACCGGAGGCGGCGCAGCGGGCGCCGGGAGCTCAGGTGAGAGCGCGGCCTGGCCGGGAGCAGAGGGGAGCAGGGACGCAGCCCAGGCGCGCGAGGCCCGGAGACTTGGCTCAGGACTGAAGGAATAGAATCCCCTTCTCCAAACGCTCCGACTGCTTGAGTTCACCGCGTACCCAGCCCCAGATTTGGGGCAGAGACACACAGACTCTCCCTTCCCCACTTTGGAAGCTTTTGCACTGTACTCTTTTCTTTCAGCGCGGGCCAAGTGTGAACGCTTTAATCTTATCTCCTCTACCCTGACGCAGGACAGTTCCAGCTTACTTGCTCACTGCGCTGGGGCTTCTCCGCAGCGCGGAAATCCGCGTCTTTTTTTTTTTTTTTTTTTTCATTCTGTGTTTCGCCACATGCAGCGATTCCCCTTGCTCTGTCCCAACTCCCTTGAGAAATCCGACCCTCTCCAAGTCCCCTCCCCTGTCCCTCATCACTTTGTCTAAGTATTGAAGACACCTTGTTCCTTTTCCCTGTGTGATTCCTTTTCTTGTGTTCCTAATGCTCCCCGGACAACCGCAGGCTGCGCCCGGATCCTTCTTTCTAGCTAGCTTCTTTCTCCACTTTTCCCAGGTTTCTCGCAGTATGCGCTCTCTCACTTCCCTCTGTCCGCTTTTCTCTTACTCTCTGCCTGACTCCACCTCTTCAAAACTCCTTTGGCTTTTTCTGGGGAGGGAGGAAATTAGGCCAGGGCCCTTCTGGGGTCCTCTCAGTCTAGAGGGAAGAACTTAGATCTCAATTTTGGAAAGGGTGGTTTAGAATTAGGACTCTACTTCTGCCTGGAGAGAGGCTTGGGATCTTGTAGATGCCCAAGGTGTCTTTACAGGCTAAGCTGCCCAGGGCCAGAGGGCACCTAGGCCTGGGTTGGTTCAGGGAATCTCAAAGGTGGAGTGGGGTCTTCTATACCGTGTGTGATGTAGGTGGAAGTCATGTTGGTTCCTGCTTGAACCCCAAGCCAGGCTACTTCTCCAGGGCAGCGCAGAGTTAGGAAGGGGGATAAGGGTGAAGGTGTTGGGGCACAGATGTAGAAAGAAGGGCACTGGACATTGAGTTTACAGGGCACAGGTGGTTAGGGCTCTGGGTATAGAAGGAGAGCGCTCCCTTGGGACAGCAGAGGAGAGACAGGGCTGTAGGGGCTCAGAGAGGAAGGAATGGTGAATCAAAAACAAAGGGGGGCACTGGCCCCCACTGAATGAAGGTTGTGGGGCTCAGAGGGAAAGGAAACTAAGATGCAAAGGGCTCGAGTGCTGTGGGTGCGACCGCCTCCCCGCTCCTAACTGCTCCTCACATCCCCTTTTCTCCCCTCCCAGAGGCCAAGTTACAGAAGTTTGACCTGTTCCCCAAAACGCTGCTCCAGGCAGGCCGCCCCGGCAGCCCACCGCCGCCGCCGGGGAAGCCCTTATCACCCGACGGCGCAGACTCGGGTCCCGGAACATCGTCCCCGGAGGTGCGGCCGGGCTCCGGCTCTGAGAACGGCGACGGCGAGTCCTTTTCGGGGTCGCCCCTGGCCCGGGCCTCCAAGGAGGCAGGTGGCAGCTGCCCAGGCAGCGCTGGCCCCGGAGGAGGCGCTGAAGAGGACAGCCCGGGCTCCGCCAGCCCTCTGGGTTCGGAATCCGGTTCCGAGGCCGACAAAGAAGAGGCAGAGGCCGCACCCGCGCCAGGGCTGGGCGGGGGCCCGGGTCCACGGCAGCGGACGCCGCTGGACATCTTGACGCGCGTCTTCCCGGGCCACCGGCGAGGAGTCCTGGAGCTGGTGTTGCAGGGCTGCGGCGGAGACGTGGTACAGGCCATCGAGCAGGTGCTGAACCACCACCGCGGGGGCCTGGCGGCTGGCCTCGGCCCCTCTGCGCCCCCTGATAAGGCCGCGGTGGGAGCAGTAGCAGCTGCGGACGACGGGTGGCCGGGCCGCGTCGACGCCGCCGCCGCTGCCGCGGGGGGACCCGGGCTGCCCGCGCCTCTGCAGGCCGGCCCTGCCGCACCCCCGCACCACAGACCTTTGCTGGCCGGCGCCATGGCTCCTGGGGCGCTGGGCTCGCTGAGTAGCCGCTCGGCCTTCTCGCCTCTGCAGCCCAACGCCAGTCATTTCGGCGCTGATGCGGGCGCCTACCCGCTGGGCGCGCCCCTCGGCCTCAGCCCCCTGCGCCTGGCCTACTCGGCGGCGGCGGCGCACAGCCGCGGCCTGGCCTTCATGGCTCCCTACTCGACCGCCGGCCTGGTGCCCACACTCGGCTTCCGCCCGCCGATGGACTACGCCTTCAGCGATCTAATGCGCGACCGCTCGGCCGCCGCCGCTGCTGTGCACAAGGAGCCGACCTACGGCGGCGGCCTTTACGGGCCTATGGTCAACGGCGCCCCTGAGAAGCAGTAGGGCGAGGGGCCTGGCAGCGGCGCGGCTCTCAAGCAAGGACCTCAGCTTCGTTCCCGCGGGCAGCGGGTCCCTCTTCGCCCGGTGCGCACTCTGCGCCCCGGCTGGGGTTCTCTCGCTCCAAGGTGGTTTTGTTTTGTTTTGAAGGGTGGGTTGGGAGAGCTGAGCAAAGGGAGCAGCTACAGATGCAGATGTTCTCGGAGAAGGTGCGCGGCCCGGATCCTTATTCTCCCACCCCCTCCCCAAGGCTCCCCAGCCTTTCCACGGGCGACAATTCTTTTGAATTCAGAGGCTGCGGCCGCTGCGCACGCTCCTGCCTTTCCATTAGCTACGCCCATCCCGCCCGCGCGCTCAAATGGATGGCAAGATAGTCCAAAAGTCTGTCTTCTGTGTCTCCCCCTCCTTTTAAAGAATTTAAAATATTCGCTCTAACAAATATAAATTTAGGATGTATAAATCTCTTGGCACTGAGTCGAGTCTTTGGGACACATATCGATATCAATTGTAAAAAAAAAAAAAGGAAACAAGTTCTAAGGTGCACTTTCCTCGTTGCGGTATTTGTCGCTCTCTTTGTTGCTTATGCCGATAAGCATGGGTTTCCTTGGTGCAGTGTGAGTTTTTATACATGTATAAATCTATATGTAATCTATACATATATATACAAGCCAGTGTATAATGTTATAAAATGGAATTCTAAGTTATTAATTGTAATTTGTAGGTGACCTCGGTATTAACGTGAAAAAAAATTCAAAAACAAGCAAAAAAAAAAGGACAAAATGGAAAAAATTAGACTATGCGCGCATTGTACTTTTCAGGTTTTACAGATTAAATATATTGTGAACTCGGGACGAATCCCGCCCACCCGCCCCTCATGCCTAGGCCGGTCTCTCCCTGAGGAGCGGTCAAGGTGCGCACTGAAGCAGGAACAGAGCGACGTGTGACTGAGCCAGACGCGCCCGCCCGAGGGCCCATCCCCGCCTCCAGGGACTCGCCAAACGCCCCGGCCGAAGGGCTGGCAGCGGGAAACGCTGCTGCAGAGAATGGCTCACTTTGTGCTTTCCTTTGCATAGACATGAGCTAGAAATAAATGTTATTTTCTAAGAAAACAACGCCCAATCCCTTCCCGCTCCTCCTGCGGCCAGATTGTAAAGGTCTTGATTTCTCGTTCGGGTCGCGGTGCCTGGGAAAATCTTGACCAAAGTCAGGCTGGTGCTCTAACCCCCGGAGATACGGGCGCCTGGGAGCGCCCCGCCGACTGGGGCGGTTGAGAAGTCTGGGAGGAGCGGCGCGCGCTGCGTATCAGGGACCCAGCGACTCTCCCGCTCTCAGTTTGGGCGTGTGTGTTGCGGCGGGGTCGCCTGGCCAGTGTTCTCGGTCCCCGGATGCGAGCCTTCTCCGGAATCTTGCAAAGTTGGCAGTAGGTTCTGGTTCTTCCTGGCGCGCAGATTTGGACGCAGCTCGGGTCGCACACTGCGCGCTTCCCTACTCAGGTTGGAGCCCACGACGGCGGAGGTGGCAGCTGGGGAGGGAAGGCTGCGACCGTTCTCCCACAGTTATTTTGGGGGGTTATTAGGAGTAATGGTGGGGTAGTGGGGTGCTGCTGTCTCCCAGGGCTGTGTAATCCGAGAGTGGAGATGAGGACGTGCCTTCCACCCAGACCTCTGCATCCCTTTTACTTTCCCTCCTCGCGTGGAGCTGAACAAATTAGCGGATCCTCGGCCGGCACCCTCCTTCTCCTATCGTCCGACTCCCGACAGGGTGATTTCCCCTCTTCGAGAAACAGGGTGCCCCCTCCCCTAGGCTGGCCCCGGCGACATCCCAAGGTAAACTTCTGGAGCCGGCTCGAGTTCCGCCAGGCGGTGAAACTTAATAGCAGGACAAGAAAACGGTTTAATAAAGAAGGGCTTTAATAGGGAACTAATTTGATTGAGTTGCCTAATTCCACTTTAATTGGAAAGGGGTTTGGCTGTTTGGTTATAAAGTGCGAGGGTGACGATGAGATGGAAGTGGGGGGAAAGGAGAGAAGAAACATGGGGGCAGGAGAGATGGGGCGCGGAGAGAATGAAGATAGGAAGGATAGAAGAGAGAGAGAGGAGAAAGGAAGGAGGGAAGAGTTATTCAGAAGAAAGGAAGACGCGAGAAAGCGCGGGGAGCGTCCAGAAGTGTGAACTTTCTTGCCCTTCGCCGCTGCGCCCTCTGAAGCCTCTTGTTCCCTGCTCCCACTCCAGGTTTCCGGAGGCCTCTACTCCTCTGTCAGCCCGAGTTCCGGCCGCCCCTTCCCCAGCCTCTGCCCTCATCCCACCCAAGGTGAACCTAAGACCCGTCTGGGTTTCTTGGTTTGGGGAGGGACCTACACTGGGTCTCTCGGGGCCCCTTGGTTCCTGTCGGTGCTCAAGCCAGCAGTACATACTGTATGCCAAAGCCCGTGGGCCTGTGTAACTCACTTTCAAGAACATCTGGAGCAACGTAGACTTCAAGATTATTATTTTAGTTCATCCCATCAGCAAACCAGAAGAATCCAGAGTTATTACCGGCTCCATTTCACAGAGGAGGAGACTAAAGTCCAGAGTGGTTTAGAGACTTGTCCAACCATTTAGGGATCCTAAATCTCCTCTCCTCCCCATTGTCCCAGTGAGCCTACTCCTGTTCTCTCCTGAAGAGGTTTCTGCGGGTGAATAGTGCGGGATCTGCGAAACCCGCCTCCCATGCAGCCAGGACCTTCGAGTTCAGAGTGACTGCGGCCTCACTCAGCTCCTTGCTGCGCGCATCTTGGGCAGAGCTCAGAATGGTTCTAACGGTCGAAGCTCGAGGGGGTAGAGTAGTAAGCTTCCCAGGTTCCTTTCCTCCCTACCTGGCGCGTCTCAGACCCTGGCCCAGGCCCCGCCATGGAAATCCAGGGTGATCAGTCTCAGCCTTGACGCTTGGCAAAGTCCTGCAGCCATTCGCACCCTAGACCCCACTGCCCACTGCGCACAGTCAGGAACACCGAGGCTCAGAGACCGACAGTGACTGGCCCAGAGTCTCGCATCCAGACTTTGAGGAGCCATAATCAGAATCCAGGACGCCCAAGCCAGGTTGCTAGGTGGCAGAATGGAGTGGTGGTGGCGCGGAGGTTGGAGGAACAGGCGACTCTGGTTCTGTGAGCTTCCGCCGCGAGTGGGACGTGCTGGGGCCTGAGCTCCGCTGGGATCTGCGCTGGAAGGAGCGTGGGTTTCCCCGGTCGCAGGTGCTCACACCTCTGGTGATGATGACAGCGACGGGACATCACCTCTATTCTGAGGGAAGGAGAAAGTGGGATGGGAGTTCCCTTCCTGACCTCTACTGTCCATGTTTATTCCCAAACTCTCCCCTAAGTCTGCTGGAGCTGACCCTGGCCTAGGCGCTAGGAGGACTTGGGCCTGGATCACCGTGAGGGAGCTCCCACTTTTGGGGGATACAGGCTCACCAAGTGGTATTTGTTTTTCAATTATTTTTCTCCTCCTCCTCTTCTTGTTTTTCTTCATAACAACTGCAACAGCTACACACTATTGAGTACCTACTGTGTGCCAGGTCCTGTACAAAGCACCTTCCACACAGGATCCTGCATGGCGGGTGAGAAAGAGCCAAGAGCTGGGATCCAGGCTCTGTTGCTGGCTGGGTTTATTCATTCACTGATTACTTCAGTTACCAAATGTTTACTAAGTACATATTGTATGCCAAAGCCAGTTCTAGGAGATTGGGATACACAAATGTGCAAAACAAGCACCGTTCCTGCCCTCTAAAAATTCAGTGTGGTGAGGCCAGGAGGCAAGGAGGATGCACTGATGACAGGGCCCAGGGACTGGGGAAGCCTGCCAAGAAAAAGGCAAGCTACGCAAGGTGGTTCATCTCAGTGTCCTCCTCAATTCAGTGGGGGCTATTAGTACTGTCTGCCTCTAGGTGCTTTGAGGATTAAATGAGATAACGTACAAAAAGCTCTTATCTCTGCCTACTCACTTGGCGTGCATTATTATCATCCTCAGATCCTTTGGTGTAGGTATTGTCCCATTTCACAGAAGAGTAAACAGCTCAGAGAGATTAAGTGACTGGAGCAAGTTCTGCTTATAAACTCTTTAAAGAGTTACAGGTTATGGGAGATGCCCTGTCTGGAGCAAGGGGCCACAGAGAAGAGTTATCGGATGGGAGAGTGTGGGTTCTGGAGATGCTTCTGAGAAGAGGTGAGGCTGAAGCTAAGTCCTGAGGGCGTTGGTGAGGGGCAGCATTGTGTTCCATGGCAGGAAGTTGGTGAGGGAGTGAAGGTTCCCTCTATAGGAGCAGGTGGAGAGGGTATAGGTGGGGACAGGTTGTGATGTTGGATGGAAGTCAGAGGTCAGCTCATGGAGAACCTGGAGCACCAGGCTAAGTGACCTGGTTTCAGAGGGAGGATTCTGGGAGCCACTGACAGTGTTGCCTGGTGAGATGTGCACTGGGATTGCATGGATTGTTAGGAGGAAGGCTAAACCCCGCTGAGGAGAAGCCATGAGAGATAGAGCACAAAAAATGATCAGTGGGAGCATGGAGAGGGAGAGAAGAGATTAGCTTTAAGAACTGCTGGGAGACAGACTCTCTACTGTTGATAAAATGTAGGGGACTTAAGCCAGCGGCACAGCTGAGTCGCAGGTGTCTGGGCTAGGTGACTCATTGTGGGTGACACTCAGAGTTGTGGGCCACTGAAGTAGAGACAAGATTGGAGGGTGAAGAAAAAAGTTTAGTGTTCAACATTTAGAGTTTGAGGGGCTTATGGGGCCTCTAAGTGTGAGCACCACATAGTAGAAAGAGCCAGCATGTGGATGGCAGCACAGCCTTACTGGACACGGGACACAGGGCTCCCTTAGTGGAGGCCATGTTTTGGGGGTTGGGGATACTGAGACCCCAGACTTTGGAGTTCTGCCTCTCACCTCTTCTGTTCAAGAGGCAAGAAGGCTAGCCTCTTAAAGTTATTCTCTTAAAATTTTGCAACTTATAAAGGTCATTGTCCTGGGGCTTAAACTTCAGGGCTCCCCACCTGTACAGGTAGGTCCCTGACTCTCCCTCAACTCCCTGAAACTTTAGCATCAGTGGCTTTTCTCCTATCTCCCCACTTGTCCATCTCCATCTTCCCATGTCCCTTCATTCTAGCCACACTGAGCTCCTCAAAGTCACCTAATGGACCATGCACTTTCCTGCTTCTTTGCCCACGCAGGTCCCTCAGCCTGCAAAGTCCTTTCATTTTCCTCTACTTTGAGAATCAGCCTCACCTCTCCCAAGGCCTAGTGATATCAATGGAGCTTAAAGTTCAGGACTTGTCACCTATGCAGGTCCCTATCAAGGTCTTGCACTTTGTACACACGGTCAAGTGACTTTCTTCTTAAAGTTTCAGGGCCTATTAAAAACTGCATCTGCCATTGCCCATCATAGGTCACACCTTCTGGCTTCCTGTTACTGTTAACTATTGCGGCATAACAAATGGCCCCCAAATTTAGTGACTTAAAAGCAATAACCATTTTATTATCTCATCATTTTGTGGGTCAAAAATTTGGGCAAGGCATGGGTGGGTTTTTCTTTTGTTCCATATAGTGTTGATGGAAATCTCTTCGGCTGATGGATTTGTTGGTCTGGAGGCTGATGGATCCAGTCACATGTCTGGTGCCTTCGCAGGGATGGCGAGAAGGCTGGGCTCAGCTGGACTATTGACTGGAGCACCTATGTGCAGTAGCCCTTTGTCATGGTGGCCTCTTACATGTTGACCCAAGGTTCCAAGAGCATATGTTCCAGTGAACAAAGTGAAAGCTAGATGGCCCTTTATGACCTCACCTTATAGGTTGAGGAATGTGACAAGACTCTACTCTCTGCAAGTGACTGACACCCATGTCACACTGCCTTAAAAAAGAGAGAGTTGACATCTTCCCTGCAGCCAGTCCACAGGCTTCTTCGGGGAATAGGGCCTGCCTGCTGGAAAACCAAGCTTTCAGTATAGCTGAATGTTAGTCCATTTCAGCCCCACATAATCCTTGTTTTAGCATTTTAGGGTGGAAGCTTTATAAAGCATGTTACTTGCTTTTCCATTTTCCTTTCTGCGGGACAAGAATTTAACATGCTCCAAGCTTTCTTTGATTCAAATTCATCCGGGGATGTATTAGGATAAACTGATCTTTTTGGAGCGAAGGTTCACTGGCTCTGGCACTAAGACACTTAATATTTCTGGGATTTTCTGGTGTATTTTTAATTTTGAAAAACCTTCTATTATGAAAAATTTCAAGCACATAAGAAAGTAGAGAGAAGACTGCAATAAATCCTTATGTACACATTACATAACTTTAATAATTATTAACAGCTGCCATATTTGTTTTGCCTAATTTTTTCTTTGAAGAATTGAAAGTAAATTATAGATATTGTGAAATTCCACTATGAAATACTCAGAATGCATCTTTAAAACATGAGACAATTTCTAACAGAACCACAATATCATTAATACACTATCAATATTAAAAATAGTTCCTTTCTATTACCTGATATCAAATGCATATTAAGATTTACCCAATTGCCCTCATTGAGGACTTATTTTTTTAATTTATTCAACCATACATACGTACTTAGAATTGATTTGTTTAACCCAGGACTTGGTTGTCTACAGCAGACATGGTCAGAGCCCCATTCCTACCCCTTGAACCTTTCAGTCCATTGATTTCCAGAATCAGTTTCTCTATGTCTAAGGCTCTTTCCAGAACCACAGAAGAGAACAGCATAGAGAGATGGGGTAACGAGAGCCCTCCTTCTCAGAGTAGTGCATTGTTTGCAGAGAACTTAAAATAATAATAATATGGACTTCCAGTTGGTCTGCTTTTTAAATTATCACGGTAGCCCAGCAATTCTAAACAATCTCAGGGATAAAATATTACTCACCTCAAAAAACTCTTGTTGGTGGTCAAAGTTCTAAACAATTCTGGCAGTGACTGTTGAATTTAAATTATGTGTGGACATGTGTGTGCACATGTGAGTATACAGATATATATACATATATACAATATATTTATATATTTCTTTATATAATATATCAATCATCTGGCTGCATCATAGTTTGTTAATCTATTCACTGTTGAAAGACATTTAGGTTGTTTTCATTTTTGGTAATTATGAATGGAGCTGCTATAAACATGCATGAACAGGCTTTTGTGTGATCATAAGGTTTTATTTGTCCAGGGTAAACACTTGAGCATGTGATTGTCATGTCATAATGTAAATGAATGTTAAACTTTATAAGATATTGCCAAACTGTTTTCCAGAGAAGCTATACCATTTTGTATTTGTACCAACAACATATGAGAGTTGCCATATTAGAGGACTTGGTTTGTCTCACTTTTTTTTTTTTTTTTTAAGCCATGCTAAGAGTAGTGCAGTAGTAACTTATTGTGGTTTTGATTTGCGTTTCCCTAATGGTTAATGATCTTAAGCACCTTTTCATGTAGCTATTTTTCCATATGTATTCTTTGCTGAATATTTTACCGGTTTTTCTTAATTGAGTTATTTGTTTTCTTGCTGCCGAGTGTTTTAAAATAATAGCTTTATTAAGATATAATTTATATTCTGTACAATTCACCTATTTTAAGTGTACAATTCAATGGTATATTCCTACAGTTGTGAAACCATCACCATAATCAAATTTAGAACATTTCATCACTCCCCAAAGAAATTCTGTTCCTGTTAGCAGTCACTACCCATTTGCCCCACACTCTCCAATCTTATACAGCCGCTAATTACTTTCTTTCTTGATAAATTTATCTGTCCTGAAAAATTCATATAAATGGAATCATACAACGTGACCTTTTGTGTCTGGCTTCTTTCACTTAGCATAATATTTTCAAGGTTCAACCGTGTTGTAGCATGGATCAGTACTTCATTCCTTTTTATTGCTGTATAATATTTCATGGAATGGATATACCACATTTTGTTGATCCATTTATCTGTTAGACATTTGAGTTGTTTGCACTTTGTGGCTATTATGAATATGCTGCTATGAACATTTGTGTACAAGTTTTTCGTGCGAACATACATTTTAATTTTTATTGGGTATATACCTAGGAGTAGCATTGCTGTATCATATTATAATTCTATGCTTAACTTTTTGAGGAACTGCCAAACTATTTTCCACAGCAGCAGCAATCATTTTATAATCCCACCCACAAAGTAATAGGGTTTCAATTTCTCCTCCTCGTTGTCAACATTTATATCTGTCTTTTTAATTCTAGCCACCCTAGTGGGTGTGAAGTGGTATATCATTGTGGTTTTTATTTATATAGTCCTGATAACTAATGTTATTGAGCACCTTTTCATGTGCTTTTTTGGCCATTTGTGAAACGTCTTTTCAAGTCCTTTGCCCATTTGTAATTGGGTTGTCTTTTTGCTGAGTTGTAAAAATTCTTTATATATAAGCCCCTTATCAGCTAGATAGTTTGCAAGTATTTTCTCCCATTCCTGGGCTGTCTTTTCACTTTCCTGATGGTATCTTAGGAAGCACAAGTTTTCAATTTTGATGAAGTACAATTTGTTTTTCCTTTGTTGTTTGTATTTTTGGTGTTACATCTAAAAAACCACTGCCTAAACTAAGGTCATGAAGATTTATACTTACATTTTCTTCAAAGAGTTTTATGGTTTTAGTTCTTACATTGAGTCTTTGATCCATTTTGAGTTAATTTTTTGCATATGTGTGAGATAATGGTCCTAATCTATTCTTTTGCATGTAGATATCTAATTGTCCCCATACCATTTGTCAATGTCAAAACTCAATTAATCATAAATGTGAAAGTTTATTTCTGGACTCTCAGTTCTATTATTTTGATTTATGTCTATTTTTATGCAAGTACCACACTGTCTTACTTATTGTAGCTTTATAGTAAGTTTTGAAATTGCATGGCGTGAGTCCTTCAACTGTTATTTTTCAAGACTATTTTGGCTATTTTGTGTTCCTTGAATTTCCATATGAATTCTAAGATTAGATTGTCAGTTTCTACAGAGAAGTCAGAAAATTGATGTAGATCATGTCGAATCTGTAGATTAACTTGAAAAATAGTTTCATCTTAACATTAAGTCTTCTGATAAATGAACATGGAACATCTTTCTATTTATTCAGGTCTTCTTTAATTCCTTTCAACAATATTTTGTAGTTTCCAGAGTACAAGATTTGTACTTCTTTTGTTAAATTTATGCCTACGTATTTTATTCTTTGTGATGTTATTGTAAAATTGCTTTCTTAATTTAATTTTTGATTGTTCATTGTAAATGTATAGAAATGCGGTTGATTTTTGTATATTGATCTTGCATCCTGTACCCTTGCTGAACTCATTTATTTGTTCTAATAATTTTTTGGTGGGTTCCTTAAGGTATTTTATACAAGAGTATGTCAGCTATAAACAGAGATATTTTTATTTCTTCATATCTAATCTGGATGCCTTTTATTTCACTTTGCTACTTAAATTTCCTGGCTAGAATCTCCACTAAAATGTTAACAAAGGCAACAAGACCAGATACACTTATTTCGTTCCTGATCTTAGGATGAAACCACTGTCTTTCACCATTAAATGTGATGTTAGATATGCATTTTTTCTAGATACCCTTTATTAGGTTGAGGAAGTTCCCTTCTCGCCCTAGTTTGTTGGGTGTTTTTATCATGAATCAGTGTCAAATTCTGTCAAATGATTTTTCTGCATCAATTGAGCCGATTATATATTATCCTTTATTTCATTAACTTAGTGTATTATATTAATTGATTTTTGGATTTTAAACCAACCTATATTCTTAGGGTAAACTCACCTTGGTCATGGTATATAATACTTTTTGTATATTTATGGATTCAGTCTGCTAGTGTTTTGTTGAGAATTTTTGCAATCTATATTCATAATAAATATTGGTCTGTAGTTTTATTTTCTTATGATGTCTTTGCATGTGTTTGGTATCAAGGTAATTCTAATTTCATAGAATGAGTTTGGACATATTCTCCCTTTTTCTATTTTGTGGAAGAGTTTGTGGATAATTGGTATTGCTTCATCTTTAAATGTATGGTAGAATTCACCAGTGAAACCATCTGGGCCTGGGCTTTTCCTTTGTGGGTAGTTTTTTGATCACTAATTTGATCTCTTAACTTATAATAGATCTATTCAGATTTTCTGGTACTTCTTGAGTCAGTTTCAGTAGTTTGCATCTTTCTAGAGATGTGTCCATTTTCTCTAAGTTATCTAATGCGTTGGCATGAAGTTGTTCATAGTATTCTCTTATAACCCTTTTTTAAAAGTTTCTGTAAGGCCAGTAGTAATGGCCCCTCTTTCATTTCTGACTTTAATTTGAATCTTCAGTCTTTTTTCTCAGTCAGTCCAGCCAAAGGTTTGTTCATTTTGTTAATCTTTTCAAAAAACCAGCTTCCTTTTTATTTTCTCTATTGTTTTTCATTAATTTCTACTCTAATCTTTATAATTTCCTTGCTTCTATTCGCCTTGGGTTTAGTTTTTTCTTCTTTTTATTGAATATTGAACATTCTATATATATTCTGGATACAAGCCTTGTTGGATGTGACTACAAATATATTCTTCCAGTCTAAAGCTTGTCTTTTCATTCTCTTAACAATATTTTTCACAGACTAAAAGTTTTAAAATTTCATTAAGTTCGAGTTATCAATTTTTAAAGAATTGTGGTTTTGGCATCATGTCTATGAACTCATTGCCTTATTCAAAGTCACAAAGATTTTCTCCTTTTAAAATTTTGATAGCTTTATACTTTACCTTTAGATCTATGGTCCATTTGATTTTTTTTTTTTTTGTATAAAGCATAAAGTTTAGATTGAAATTCATTCTTTTGCATGTGGATGACCAAATGTTCCAACACTAGTTGTTGAAAAGGCTATCCTTTCTCTATTGAATTGTCTTTGCACCTTTGTCAAAGGATCAGTTGGCCACATTTGTGTGCCTCTGTTTCTGGGCTCTATTTTGTTCCATTGACTTATATATCTATCCCTTTGCTAATACCACAGCATCTTCATTACTTTAGCTTTACAATAAATATTAAAATTGGATGCCATGAATGATCCAATTTTATTCTTCTTTTTCAAAATTGTTTTGACTATTCTAGTTCTATTGGGTTTCCATATAAATTTAAAAAATATGTTTGTCTGTATCTGCAAAAACTCTTGTTAGGATTTTGATTGGAATTGTGTTGAATCTATAGATCAGTTTCATTTTCAAGAGAGAATTGAAATTTTAATTATATTGAATATTCCAACTCCTGAACATATGTCTCTCCATCCATTTCGATCTTTCATTTCTTTTATCAGCACATCATAGTTTTCAGCATACAGGTTCTGAACATGTTGTGTTAGATTTATAGCTAGCTACAGTATTTCTTTTTTGGGGGGGGACAATCGTAAGTGCTATTTTAAAAATTTGGTTTTTAATTGTTCCTTGTTATTGTGTAGTTGTACATTTGATATTTGTATGCAGACATTGTATCTTTCAACTTTGCTAAACTCAATTATTAGTTATAAAAGCTTTTTTGGGTATATTTCTTGGGATTTTCTATGTAGGTAATTGTCGTCTGTAAGCAGGGATAGTTTTACTTCCATTACTAATATCGATGGGAGTGGCAAGAGTAGAGATCTTTGCCTTGTCCCAATCTTAGGGGGAAGATTCAGTCTTTCACCATTAAAATAATATTAGTTCTGGGTGTGCCGTTCAGGATTTCAGGCTTCTTTAAGTCCAGGCTGGGAGATATTGGAGGAGTAAACAGTAAGGAAACTCACCCCTGGATTAGTGATTCTTCAAGTCTGGTTTCCTTCCCCAACCCTCCTGCTATTTCTTACCTTTCAGATTTCCCAGAGTCTCCAAGTGTTTTTTTTCCTGGGAATTTTTGTTGCATACAATGGGAGAGACTGGGTGGAATGTGCTTATTCTATCTTAACTGGAGCTGGAACCCAATGAGCACTTTTTAAATTGCTTATCCTTTAATAAGCATATTCTTTAATAAGCAATTAATTCATAGGAAACCAAGTTGCACAGTCAGCCTCCAACATTTGCAGACTCAGCCACATGAGTTTGTTTCAAGAGTAAGATTATAAAGGTTTAGAATCATTGGAGCTCGCTTAAGACCCATTATTACTCCAACCTCTGTGGAACTACATATTCCTGCGTTTAAACAGCAGATTCTAAATAAATGATAATAGGATGGTGAGTGTAAAGATGAAGAATCAGAATCCGAGTTAGTTCTGTCACTGTATGGGACCTCTTGGAGATTTTATTCATGTTTAAAATTTAAAACAGTAAAACAAGGTGTGAAATTTGAGGTGCAATATTTTTGTTTGGTAAGCAGGGTATATTTTAGGTGAAAATCAAAGATATGAATCTCAAACCCTTATTCGTGCCTTGTACAATCTTTCTCTGAACTTTTATGGAGTTCACAATTTTAGAAGTGTTTATTATACATGTGATTTTTAAAAACTTTTGGAAAAAATCATCCATTTTTCCAATAGCACCTTATCTGTTAAAAATGCTGCAGAAGGTAAGTATATCAGTGAAACAGTCTCAGGCAAATGAAGCCATGTGCACAGTATGGACAAATTTTGAAAGTTAGTGATAACTTATGAAATACCAAGCAATCTAAAAGAAAGCATGGACATAAGAGGGTCAACTCATCATTCTTTCTTTTTTCTCCATGATTTGTTTTCTGAATTATATTTTATTATTTGGTGTGAAATTTTAGATGACATTAAAACACAAAAATATTTGCGAAGAGCCATAATAAGCCTTGTACAATGTGTAGTAAAACTCATGCTTGAGGCTGAGCACATACAAATTGTGGAGAAGACCATTGACTATACAACACAAAATGAAAGGAATGGATATTTACAAGGAAAAAAAGAATCAAACTTTGAAGAATAATGCCATGAGAAATGGCAAAAGATGCCAGAAGAAATAAAAAGGCAATGTTTGAATGCTTTGATCATTTCTATCAAGAACTGGATACTCATTCTAAAACAATGACTCAAATAATGTTAGTAGTTATTTAATCGTTTTATCTCATTTTGCAGAATAAAAATGGAGGTTTTTACCAAGCATAATAGAATAGTGAAGATACTCTAGTGGAAAATTTCAACTCTGGATACAGTTGAAATGCACTAGATTTCATGTCCCCAAAACAAAATAATATATAGTGGTATCACTTCTAGAATTCACTGTGAAATGGGTTTTTAAGAATTTCTGTCAATCTATTTATGGGTCGCTTAATGTACAACAGACTTTTCAAATTAAAACTAATAGAAAGAAGTAGAGATACATTGATAAGCTATACTATATTAATATTTAATCTATTTAACATGAATGTGAAGAAGATAACTTTGAAGAAGTCACTAGCAAATTGGCAAAAGGCTTGAAAACAAATTATATTGTTATTATTTATTATTGCAATAGATCAATAGAAGTATATTTCCTTTTTTAAAAAAAATCTTGTTAATGTATTTAGAAAGCTTTTGTAACTCCTTTTTCCTTTTTGGTATTGTAATACTTACTTTATTATTTATTTTTTTGTTTTAATGGCATGATTATAAATAGAAAGTTTAACAAAAGAAATGCTTAGCTGTCTGCATTTTTTCTATCTATGATTGTTTTTCATACCGATTATTGAAAATAGTTTGTTCTAATAGAGAAAGGGGCTGCTAAAACGTGATCCTTTGTGGGTTTTCCTCCTTTCCATCAGCTGCTTGTTGTAAACCTCCAAAGAAGCGATAGGTGAAGCTGCTGGAGAGGCTACAATGCCATAGAGGTAGGAGACACAGGGTTTAGATCATCAATTTATACCTTCCGAACCTTCTTAAGCCCAATATCAAATGTACTGTTTACATTGTATGATAGATTTGTTGGTGGATCTGCTAATACCTAGCTCTTGAGAAGCATCTCTGATTTCATAGTTGTCTGATGTTCTAGGTCAGGTGCTCAGTTTCTCCAAAGGCCCAGTGGCATGCCAGGAGCTTGTCTTTGAACAGTGAATATTTCTCTGTTGCAAAAATATGAATAGCATTCCTCCAGAATTCCAGAAGTCTACACTGAAACCCTTATTTTGGGGCTTGTCAAAGGTTCCATGTGGTCTCCTGTCTACCATGGATACCCCTAACATCTTTGGGTCTACTGGATCATATGGTCCAAGGATCAAGGCAGGTTTTACAGCAACCTGAACCAGCCGTAGAGCCCTTTCAAAATAGGTAAACTTCTCAGTCACCGGGTAAATGGGTTAGAACAGTATACCTAAGTGTGGGCTGTCTCCAAAATCCAAAGGGCTTAGCAAGGGCTGTGCTTCTTTCTTAGCTGTAGGAGATAAAAGGTGCAATAAGTTAGCCGTTACTTAGAGGTGGTGGGATGTCCTAGAACGCCTTATGCTGTTGGACTAAAAGTGTTATTGATGTGGTAAGCCCCTTAATCTTTGTAAGGTTAATCTTCTGCTAGCTAGCACACGTGTTTCTTTCCAAGCCATCCAGAGTACTTCTACTCATGAGATCTGATTAACATAATGATACCAGTATAGTGGACCAGAATGATGATGTTCTGTGGAAATGTCAAAATGATCAATGTTCCTTCGACTTATATTGAGACAGAAAGGAGGATTATCATAGCCCTCAGGAAAGAAGGCCAATGTGTTCCTCTTAGGTGAATGTGACATGAGAAAATCAAACTGCTTTTGACCTACCTTTGTGGTGGGGAATGAAAAGAATGCATTTGCTACATCAGTCTCTCCATATCAAGTGTGGCATGAATCTAGCAGGGATACCATATTTGGCACAATGGCTGTGGTTGGATCTACCACTTGGTTAAGTTTCTAGTAGTGCATTATTGTTTACCATGATCTATTTTTTGGCAGTGGACATAATGGTAAATTGGAGAGGGATGTGGTAAAAATTACCACCTCTACTAATTTCTCCCATTCCACCCATGATGTAGCACTGCTTCTGATTCTTTCTCCTGGCTGGGGCAGGGGACATTTCAGTTGCTCTCGCTTGACTTTTTCTCACAGGATGGATTCCACCGTAAGATGCACTTGGGCCAGGACTCCCAGTTTCCTCTGTCCTTCACATAACCTCAATCCAACAAGGGAGCCAGGATGGCACATTGGTCTTCTTGGTCAGAGTTCAAGTGCTTTACTCAATAGCTCTCAAGAAAATCGGACGTTCTCCTTTCTCCAGTAGGTAGTCTGGTAACTGGCTATAGGGCTTTTGGGGAAAGGGGATAATATGTATTATATATACACTTGTTATGGCATTACTGAGTCCTTCCTCAAGGGGACCTGGCCTCTCCTTCAATTAATGGACTCTGGATCTGAGAACTGGCTCGAGCCTGGAAACTGGGCAGGGACCATGATTTTCCTTTTGGCAACTGATTATCAGTCTTCCGTTTCCATGCTCTTGATGTTTTTTTGGTTTATAAGCCAACACTCTAGATGGCTCCCATGCATCTCATCTCTGGAAACACTGTGCTCTATTAGCCATCACTACATATCCCTGTGTGTCAGGGTCTCTGGTTACCATTCCAGTTTTGTTGCCCGTAACCCCCACCTTGCTCCTGATGTTTAAGAGCCACTATCTGGCCTCTGGTAGTTCGGCATTCTATCTTCCCACTGACACTAAGTAGCCCAGTTCCATAGATACATCTTTACCTTCGGCTTCCCTTACAGAGGAAAGCCACTCCTGAGTTTCTCATAGTGCATTCCTTATTATTCCGTAGTGCACATCCACTTAGTAAAGTGTGTCCTCTCACCCTCTTACAGAATTAGCCAGTCGGTGGCTGTCTGGTCTTCCATCATAAATCCATTCTAGCATGCCCACTTCTCTGAGCTTTCTGACCTCTTCCATGCACTCTGCCAAGGCAGCTGTGGTATTTCTACTCATTTACTGTAGGCCATTGTCATCTCTAAGCTTCAAGGAACCATTCTAGCAATGTGTTAAGACTGGCCTTGACTTTGAACATCCTTGTCAGGTCGTGAACTCTTGAGTGACAGGAGCACCCACTTCAGTAAACTATCTTCTATCCAGCCTTACTTTCTTCCTCCACCATGGCCCCACACCCTCAAGATATACTCTTGTATATAATCTTTCAGTTCCTCCTGGCATATATTAGTTCCTGCAGCTCTGATGGTGAGTGACCTGTTACCTCCCATGTAACAGACAGTGCTTCCCCACCGAACCATGCTGAGAGAACACCATCGTTTTTGGCATACGTGTCATGGGTGGCGGGACAGGGTGGGATGGGCATGGCAGAGGGACAACAATTATCTTGGAAGGCATTTGCCTTAGGGGAAGACTCTGTATGGCTACCTGGCAGTGGGAGGCTATGCTTCTCTATAAGGGGAAGGGAGGCATTTGTGCCAACCAACAGGGCTCACAAGAATGTGAGGGATCTAAGGTTCTCAAGTCTGAATCCCTAGTCTCAGGGCCTTCTGCTCTGCTGGGACTCTGACTTTAGCCCAGGACTTACTGGGGCTGTAACTCAGTCATGCTAACAATCAAATCTTGGACTGATTTTTGGCACAGTCTTCCCTCCCACCAGTTGCAGGAGATGAGTCTCTTTATATTGTGCCACGGAGACTTTCTGGTTTTCACAATGTGCCCTGAGTTAATAGTGGTCTTAACTGAGCCTGATAGATTCTCTTTTAAGGTTTCTGTGGCAGGTAACAAAAGCAAATCAGTTCCACAATCTTTATAATTACCATGGCTTCCATAGCTTTCCAGTGCTGGAGCTATCTTACAATCTTTGATTTTCTTTCCACTTGTTTACCTGCCTAGTCCACCACAGGCTATAGTCATGTATTGTGACGCTGCAAAAGCATGTCGTTTACCACCAGAAATGGGATTCTTTTTGCCATCTGACTGGCGAGTGATTGAATTCTAGAATCTCCTCCTGAGGTCTGCTTTCCTGGGCCTTTTCTGTTACTAACTGCTTAGTTTGGGTTTCACCCAAAGTAGATCTTGAGACAAGATTTTGGGTGTAAATAGTTTATTTGGGAGGTGGTCCTAGGAGGCATAGTGAAGGAATGTGGAAGTGAGACAGGAAGTGGCAGAAAAGCTGTTAAAAGATATATTGCATGAGAGGATTACTTCTGGCATCACTTGGAGCTCAGTTCTACTGGGAACCCTCTGAGAGGCTGCATGGAACACTCCTTGGAACCGTCCCACTGAGGGATAGGAAGCAGGAGGTTTTATCCATCGACCCCCAATCCTTTTTGGATGAGGATTGCTCCCAAGGCATTAACTCCTCAGCATTTCTGGCCTGCCCTGCATGTGGCTGAGAAGACTCCAATACTAGAGAAAGTTCTTGGGCAGAGAGACATAGGAGATTGTTGACATGCTTGGAAACTACATAGGTGACCTCTAGGGTAGGCCAAGGGGACATGGACTCCAGGCAGCCAACATCTCCCTTCTGACCACAGCAACCTCCTCCCTGGTGTCTCCTAAAGCTCCAAGTTGACCATGTTCTTGTGCTGTTTCAATTCCTGCAGTTACTTCTATGGTTTTCAGGATAAAGTAGATACTGTTCCCTGGGGAAAACTGAAATGCCAAATGTCGCACAAAGATCTCTTGCATTAGTACATTCTATCTACGAATCACGTTCATTCTACTGAGGAGAAAACTGGGTCCCGAGAAGGTGTGAATGCCTCAGACAGGAGCTCCTTCGCGATCCTGTTCCTGCCTCCTCTTTTCTCTTCTGAACCCTCTCCTTTGTCCCAGCCACATTAAGCCACTTACGGTTCCCTAAACAGACTGATCCTCACAGCTCGCTACCTTTCTATGTACAGTTTCCTTTGTCTAGAATGCTTTCCCCTTTCTAGGTCCTGCAAATGCCTTCCAATACTTCAAGACTCAGCTCATGTGATACCTCGTCCAGGGAGTCCTCCCAGACCTATTGGGCTGAGTTAGCCCCTCCTTGGTGCTGCCACAGTCTCTGCTATCAGAACACTGACCTCATAGTGCTCTGTTTGCCTGTTGGCAAGGATGGTGGAGGATGCTGGCAACTGGTGAAGTGGGAAGCTGGGGGTCATTTGTTTTGGAGTCACAGCTGACTGTGAGGCAGGGTCTGGGGTCATATGCTGAGAGTAAGAGCAAGGGGGTGAGGGTGGTGCATACAGAGAGAGGAGCATTTGGTCACCAGTGGGCACAGCAGGGGCTGACCAGAAGCTCACTTTTTTTTATGAAGTCTTCACCATCCCACACACACATTCATCTTGAGGTGCATAGTTGGGGGGTGTGAGGAGCTTTGTCTCCAAGTTATCATTGGCTGAAAAGACCTACCTATACAGCAATGTGTCCATCTCCACTGGGGCTTCCAACACCACAAGGCCTGGAAGTAGATATGATTTAAGCTTATTTATTGAGCATCTGCTGTGTCTGAGACACTAGAATACCCATTGTTTCTTTTACTCTTTGACATAACCCTGTGAGAGAATTATTATTCTTCTTTTGGAAATAATAACAGAACTCCTTGCTGGGAGCATCCTGTGCACCAGGCTGGCCCTTTGCATGAGTCACCTCATTCCATCTTTCGCTGCCCTGTTGAGGAAGAAAGGATCCATTATTTTCATTTTGCAGGTAAAGAGAGTGGGGGGTAGAGGTGGGGCAGGGGTGGAGGTTAAGGACCTGACCCAGAGGCACCCAGCTTCAGTTGGAGGCCAGGCTTTGGAAAGTAGATGCAGCCCTCTTCCTGTGCTAATGTACACCTGTCCTGTGCCCTGGGTTGGTGTGCTCACTGTCCAAATGGTTTTCCTTGGCAGACAGACAAATTGGGTGTGAGGGACCAGGGTCTTCTCCCTTTGTTCCTGACAGGGATGGTAAGCATGTCCAACAGGCCTCCCCCCACCATTCAGCTCTGTCCTTTCATTCCTGTCACTCAGGTGCTTGAGAACAAAACAAAGTGCTGATCCCCTGCCGAGCCCACGGGCGGGGTGGGGAGGCTTGCAGGGGGTGGTGGGGGGCAGGGGCGGGGGGGTGGGGAGGGTGTGTGCCCTTCCAGCCCAGGGCCTGGTATCAGGCTGCACTCAGCAGGAAAGTGTGGAACCAAGTTTTAGCAACTTGGGCTGAATAGGCACTTTCTGTCCCCTGCTGAGGCAGCAGGCATGATGGAAGAAAGGGTAAAAAGACCTGATTTTGAATCTTGGCTTTGGTATTCCCTGGCTCTAGATCCATGTGTGAAGTCATGCAATCTTTCTGAGCCTCAGTATCCCCAATTATAATATGTGGGAGAATATTTTTCAGCAGCACTCCATAAACTTGGAAACCAAGGGCCCCTCCATGTTGCGAGGATTAAACAATAAAAGCATAATAATAATAATTGGTGTTTACTGAGTGTTTACTATGTGTGGAGTGCTACTCTAGCACTTTACATATGTTATTTAATTCTCACAACAACCCTGTGAGGTAGGTAAGAAAGGAAAGCAGAAAGAGAAATTAAATAATCCAGCCAGTAAACTATCTAGTGCCAATCCTGCGACTTAACAGCTGACTACGTCCTCTCTCATCCTCAGTTTCTTCATCTCTGAAATGGGCTCAAAATACTATATCACAACGTGAAATAGTAGCACCTAGCACCTGTGAGGGATCCGTTACTATGAGTGGTGCTGTCTCCCTTTATCGCTCTGGGACTTCCAGGCTCGCTCTCACTGTCTTGTCTGTCTTTCTTCCCCGCCCCCAACCCCCTTCATTTTTCTGTCATCTCTTTTTTGTGTATTTTCGATCCCTCTTCTTCCCAGTCTCACCCTCTCCCACACCATCCCCAAGACCCTCTCGGTTTTCTCCGCCTGTCCTCTGCTGCCCCCGTGTGGCTCTAGATGGAAAGGCCGCTGCTCGCGGGCCCCACCCTTCCCCGCGCCGCCGCGCACCTGAGGACGCAGCTGGAGGTGAGCGCTGGTGCATCCAGACGTGGTGCCAGCGCTGGAGGCTCTCTATCTGCAGTCCAACCCGCCGAGGCACTCAGCCTTAGACTTGACTAACCTGCTGAATCTATTCTCACCTCGTCTTGGTGCGGGGGACGGAAGCCTGGCTCTCACTTGGCTTGGGCGTAGACCACACCCCGCCCCCCCGCCCGCCCCTCTCCCCGCCTCCCCCGCTTTCCCTGGCTGTAGCTGTGGTCGCTGCCTGGCTCTCTCCTGAGATTCAGCCCCAAGAAGGCCTTCGGCCTGCGTGCGCGAACTTCACCGCTCCGTGAAATTCGAATCCGAGAAGGATACTTTTCTTACACTATCCAGCTCCTTCTCAGAGCTTAGTTATCCTCCCTCAGAAACCTGATGAGTACCCTGTTTTTAAATTGTTTGTTATGGTTTCACAATATTTGACTCTTTCATGTGCTTACATATCTTTTAAAATTGCACAAGAAACGTGAAGTCCTTGTAGAAGGATTGGAAAACACAACAAAGGACTTATATAAAGACGACAGGCTGGATACATGCTTTTCCCGGAACTCCACTAAAATGACAGCAAACAGATTTCATTAAAATATTTAGAGCCACAGGGGCAAAGAGAACGGGCGAGGAGATAACAGATAACGGCGGCGGCATTTGGGAAGCTGGGAGCAGAGGGCAGACGTTGACTCAACGGGCGTGGGAAAACTGCATCTTACACCCCGACGGGGCTGAACAAGCAACTGGATTTACAGTGGGAACCCCGAAAAGGCTCAGGCACTTCTAGAAATAGGTGGGGCTGAGAACAGAGAACAGTTAGACCCTCTGATTCCTTCCCCTGCTGCCAGAGGACCCTCTCTCCCAACTTGGGCAGAAGACTAGAGGTTTATTCTTTGGAGAAAGTAACATAAAGGGTCTCTGGCCTGGGGGGAGGGGAGACTTGAGAGTGGGAAAACAGAAGATTAAGTGAATGTTTACATCCTGAATGTTGAATCTCCAGCAAAGCACCCCTTTCCCTGCCCCATTCAACACCTGTCACCTGGAACCAGTCAGACACCCCTAGGCAGGAGATTGGAAGATGATTCTAGGGAAGGGGAGCGGCACCTAATGAATGGCCCAGTCAGACTGCCCCCCCCTGCCCCCCTGCTCCTCAACCACACTGCTGACCGACCCATGTGCACACAGCTTCTGATCAGCTTTTTAATATTTTCTTTTAATCAGGTTTTTTTTTTAATTTATTTTTTTGGGGGGGCCTAATTTCAGACTTAGAGAAAAATTGCAAGAATTCCTGTCTGCTCTTCACCAAATCCACCTAATACGTACGTTATATTTTTACTGAACATGATACCTCTTTACCCCTGAGTAATTCAGTGTGTGTTTCTCAAAACCAAGGACATTCTTTTTTGCATAGAAGTTAACATTGATTCAGGGCTATTATATTTATAGACCTTATTCAAATTTCACCAACTGTACCAATAACGTCCTTTAGAGCAGAAAGTCCCAGATCATGTGCTGCATTTAGTTGTCATGTCTCTTTAGTCTCCTTTAATCTGAAGTAGTTCCTCAGTCTTCCTTTGCCTTCGTGACATTCACATTTTTTCAAGAGTACAGGACAGGTTCTTTGCAGAATGTCCCTCAGTTTGGATTTCTTTGAAGTTTCCTTCTGATTTATGCACTGTTGGCAGGAACATCACAGAAATGATGTCGTGTTCTTCTCAGTGGATCCTATCAGTAGGCACACAGTGTTTATTTATCCCACAGCTCGTGATGTTAACTTTAATCACCTATTTAGGGAGGTGTCTGCCAGATTTCTCCATTGTAGAGTTGTTGTTTTTCCCTTTATAATTTATAAGTATCTATCACTCACTAGTTTTAGCATCATCAATGGCTCTTGCCTGAATTAATTATCACGATGTTATCTGGTGGTAATTTTCTCATTTCACCATTTTTCTTATTTTTAGTAGTTTGTTTTCTAGTACCATAAGAAGAGCTTTCTTTTCTTCCGTAATTTATTTACAAAGTTATATTAATGGGGACCCATGGATTTTATTTTAATCAATGAGTTATAGTCTGTTACTATTGAGATATCTATCTACCTATATCTATATCTATATCCATCTATATCTATATCTATATCTATATCTATATCATCTATATCTAGTCAATTTGTTCTAGACTTATCCATTGGGAGCTCTTTCAAGTTGGCTCTCATGTCCATTATTATGTCATTTTTTTGAGGACTTTCTGTCACAAAGAAATGTACTGGGCTCATCTACTACTTTCTCTACCCTAGTTCAAGAATCAGCCATTTTTTTCAAGGAGCTTGGTTCATTTAGTAATGCCTCACATAAAGACAACAAAAGATCACCAGAGAGCCAAGGAAAGTGTCTAGTAGAAAAGATAGAGACAAAACAAAACAAATGAATGCACAAATAAACAAATAAAAGCTACTTGGCAGAAACAGTATGCAGGGAGATAAAAACTAAAATCCAACACACTATCATGGGTATTTTCAGAGAATCAAGAGAAGCTATTGAATCCATTAGAGAATAGGATACCACAGAAAGAATGGTCAGGGAAGAAAAAACTCTTGGACGTCAAATATTTGAAAGCATAAATGAAAAACTCAATTGAGAATTTATGAGATGAATCTGAGGAGATGTCCTGAAAGGTGAAGTGAAACAACAGAGATGGAAAATGTTAGTGCGAACATAAAACACACAGAGATCCAAATTTTGAAAGGTGGGTGATCTAGAAAAAGAGAAGTGAGAAAATGGAGGCAAGGTCCATGGTAAGAGAGGGCGGGGCTTGGTAGATATGGGCAAACCTGCCTTTTACAGAATGAGGCACAGAGCCGCTGCTTTTTGGGTATTTGAAGGCTGCTGGGCAGTGGTGTGCTGGCAAAGTTTTGACAACCAGCTCTCAAAAAATGCATGCATATATATGTGTCCATAAGTTTATCATAAATTTTACTGATATGAGTAACACAAAATTTATAACAATAAAATATACAATATCCTTTATCGTAAACTCCCTATAGCCAGTTGATTCTCACAGAATACTTTCATTGATTTTTGCCAAACTGTTATATCTGTAGCTAATGATGGTCGCCATTCAACCATAATTTGACAAATAGAGTTGCATTCCAATCTGCTCTTTTTCCAAATACATTTATTGTCATTAAATCTGATATACGTTCTCTCTAAAATGATTTTCCAAACCACACATAAATTATAGTCATTAAATTTAAACCTCTTCTAGTTTCAGCACTACATATTTTGGAATGTCACCTGTTTGTCAATGATGTGAATGACTTTTTTTTTTTTTTCTGCACTAGATAATAATTTCTAATGCTGGAGAAATCTTTCCTCAATATTTTATGTGATTTATGATGTAATAGCAACCGACCTAATGTGTTAATAAGCTGCGTTGTTAACATTTTCTCCATTACTTTCTTATGTCTGGAGGAGAGGCCAGCGATCTCTGGAAAGGGCCAGACAGTAAACATTTCAGGCATCGTGAGCCTCATACAGTCTCTGTTGTGTATTCTCCTTTGTTATGTTTTTCTCAGTATTTAAAAAATGTAAAAGTCATTCTTAGGTCACCCTACGAAAATAGTACATTGGCTATCGTTGGCTGATTCCTGGTCTAGACAATCAACGAAACAATAACTCGAGCCCAACTTTGTCGTGTTTGCCGATTTCTGTGGTATAAATAGTCTCATATGGCTGATTTCAAGCTACCAGGGTGATGTCCCTGGATACAGAGTTGGGGAGAGATCTGCAGTGACACACCATTATATATACAGTATTTGCTTCATAGAGATACAATAGATGCATTTATTTATTTATTTTTTTATTTTTCAGTTAGAGTCGACATGCAAAATTATTTTATATTATTTTCAGATGTACAGCATAGTGATTAGACATTTATATAATTTACAAAGTGATCCCCCAATCAGTCTGGCACCATACATAGTTATTATAATATTACTGACTATATTCCCCATGCTGACTTCACATCCCCATGACTACTTTGTAACTACCAATCTGTTCTTCTTAATCCTTTCACCTTTTTCTCGCAGCTCCCCAACACCTCCCATCTGGCAACCATCAATTCGCTCTTTGTACCTTTTCAGTAGGTTTAAGTAACCTCAAGAGCACAGAGAATAGCAAAATGTAAGAAAATGATTAGAAAGTAATACATTTTGAGAATGTATCACCTTTGTTTTTCTACCCAGCTTATTTAATTGTAAATGTATTTAATTTAATTTTTAATAATGACAATGTTTAACAACTGGGGAGCAGGCAAGGGAAATGGTAAAGGTCTGGTGGAGTCTGAGGGTGGATTTAGTCTCTAATCAAGTTCAGAACTCAGGCTATGGATAAGGCCAGGTTCAGGCTGTGACCTTCATCACTTCTCAGTCTTTATAGGGCTCTGTCTGGGGGCAATTTTTGGACTCAGTGTATGACTTGAGAAAAGTTGAGCATTTATCCTGTTGAAGCTGAGTGACTCCTGCACAAGTGGATCCTCAAACCCAGGCCTCTCCATTTACAAGTATGAGAATCAGCTCATGTAGGGGTCAGTTACTGTGGATTTCCCTTAATTTCTGGGTGAAGCCTCTCCTCCTGTCATCTCTGCATTTCCCACTAGAGGGCAGCAGAGACTCGACTAAAAAGGAAAATGTCCTCAGAACGTTCGCCTAGGGAACCAGCTGAAAGCTGTGCCAGGTTTGACTCCACGATCTGAGGATGAGGGAAAAAACTTCCCTATTTGCATGGCCACCATGGTTCCAGGACAACTTCTGGCTGAGGCTGAGATGGGAGGGTCAGGGGGCCAGACTCTGGAAACCAGACTGACTCTGACCTCTACCTGCCCTGCCTCAGCCCTGGCCCTAACTCTCTGGACAAATCATACACTCCTGGAGGTTGGAGTGAGGTTGATTGCACATGTACTTCCAGTGCCTGGCATAGAGCCCAGCACCGAGTGGGCGATTAAAGAATAATTACTGAATCAGTACTTGGAGGGTGGGGCAGTGCAGTATGTGGGAAAGGACCTGGCTTTAGAGTCAGATAGACATGATTTGAAGTCTAGCTCTAGCATTGTGACCTTAAGCAAATAGCTTAAACTCTCTGAGCCTTTGATTTTCCACTTGTAAGAGGAAATACTAGAACCTAATTTGAAGGGTTGTCGTGAGAATTAAATGAAATGACATGGGGATAGACCCAGTACACTCTAGCTGCGTAATAAAGGAAGAAATTATGATGCCGTTTTGAGGGACGGGAGCAGTTGTGTGCGGATTAAGGGAGAGATGCAAGAGGAAATCTGCGATGGTCAGAGGAGGAGGCTGAAGGCCATGGTCAGGGCATAGGGTTCTCTCTGTCTACATTCTCGTTCTATTTGGTGAGATGGAACCAATTAACAGGAAACCTATCTCAGCTCTTTGGCAATCTCACTCATCGAGAACCCAGTACATTACACGCACAAGAGCACACACGCACGTGCAGACACACATTTAATTTGGAAATTATTTCAAATTTACAGAAGAGATGCTGGTAGAAAGAATACCATATCCTTTTACATCCAGAATCACCTATTATAAACTGTCATATTTGCTTTATCATTTCCCATCTCACTCTTTCTTCCTGTATATTACTTATTGTTCCTGAACCACTTGAGATTAAGGCGCATACATCGTGACACTTTTCCTATAAATACTTCAGTATCCATTTTCAAAGGATATTTTCTTTTGGAAATACAAGACAGTTATCAACTTCAGTAAATTTATCATTGATATGATACTTTTATCAATTATCGACTGTTTAGGCAGAATAACACCCCAAAGATGTTCATGTCCTAAATCAATTTGTGTTGTTTTAAGCCACTAAATTTGTGATAATTTGTTACAGCAGCAATAGAAAGCCAATACTAATACTTTCATCAATTCTGACTGTATTCCAATTTTGTCAGTTGACCTAGTAATGTCCTTTATAGCATGTTCTCTCTCTAGTACATGATCACACATTGTATTTAGTTGTCATTTCTCTTTAGTCTTCTGTAACTTGGAACAGTTCCTGAACATTTCTTCATCTTTTATGACAACGACATTTTTTAAGATTCGGTCTGCCTCCTCCCCCTGGATCTTTTTCAATGGAATGTTTCTCGTTTTGGAGTTTGTCTGATGTTTCCTTGCGATTAGATTCAGGTGCTGCACCGTGGCTGGAACACTGAGTAAGTGATGTTCTGTCCTTCTCAGAGTCACGTCAGGAGGCACTCGATGTCCAACTACCTCTCAATGGTGATGTTAAATTTGAGTCTATGGTGGAGGTGTTTCTAATACTGGGTGCCACCTAAGAGCATCATATATAGTGGGAAGTGGTGCAGTTTGCATCAAGGTTATCGTCACTCTGATGGGAACTGGGCACCAGGAGGTAAATGATACCCAGTGCCTGCCTTTGAGGACCACATAGCCTCCCAAGAAGCTCCCAGGCTAGTGGGAAGCCAGACAAGCAGGCATTAATTCATTCATGCACTCACTTCACACATACTTACTTAGCACCCATGTGGGCCTGGGCTAGGATACAAAGGTGAGCAAGAGAGAGCTGGTGCTTACTTTTGCGATGCTTATAGTCTAGCGGAGAGGATGACTGAATAAAAGACTGCTGTGTCCCCAGCACCTAGACCTGTGCTTGTCACATAATAACTGCTCAGTAAGTAGGAGTCGACTAAATGCATTGCTAAACATCAGAGCAGCACAAATCTTTCATCAGAGACAATGTTTTGCCCCTCCTCCCTTAACAGGTGGGGAAACTGAGGCTTAGAAAGGGGAAACAGCCCTCTGCAGACTAGCTAGGTGGCCTTGGCAGTTGTAAGTCCTGACCCTCACAAGCAGAGAGGGCCAGCAAGTTGGAGTTTCCTGTCCATGAGCAGCTGGGGGTGGGCTCATGTCAGAGGCGCTGCATCCCCTGCCTTCCTGCTGGGCTGCCTCCTGTCCCTGTCCTGCTCTGGGGCATGGGGCTCCCTGATTGGGCCTGTGGTTATTTAGTCAGCGATAATATTGGATTTACTTTCATCTCTGAATTGCATCAAATGTCGTCAGTGACATTTAGATGACACACAAGGAGGAGGCTGGCATTTTTAGATTGTCAGCGTGTTACAGATGTAGAAGCGGATTGTGTTGGGGCGTCTGGTTTACTGTTAATTAGATGGAGCCGGCAAGGCCTCCTCAGTGAGCGGGTGGATAAGCCCTTCCATAGCTCCCGCTTCAAGCTCCCTCCCAGAAATTAATGAGGCCCTGCCAATGTTCCCATTGTGATAAGGAATTCATTTGAGAAGTTTGGGGAGCAAATGACGAAATGAGTTGTTCTCCATCTGTGGGTCTCTTTTATATTTCAATTATGCCCTGACAACTTACTGTCTTTCTCCTTTGCAACTGAGAGGTAAAGTGAAAGGAAAACAGTCAGATTTAGGTAGCAACATGTCACATTAGTTCAACATTTATACATCAATGAGCATTTATGGAATGCTTACTCGCTGGTTGACCCCAGGTTAATTCCTTACCCTCTTTGCCTCAGTTTTCTCATCTGTTAATTAGGGAGTAATAATAGTCCTACCTCATAGGGTTGTTTGTTGTGGCAAGTAAAAGAATTTAAATATTCATAGTGCTTAGAATAAGGCCGAGCACATAGTAGGTCCCACATCCCTTTCTGCAACCACTATTAGCATTACCATTATTAGTGTGGTGGGTGCTGAGAAGGTACAGAGTTGTGGAAGATATGCCCCATCCCTCAGGTAACTTATAATCTGATGGAGGAGACAGATATATCCACAATCAACTCCTCAGAGTCTAGGGTTGTATTATTTCAAGATGCTATGATTGTGGGGCTTGAAAGTTCTATGATTTCATATGTTTAGGATTCTCCGAATTCATGGTCCTAACGTTCTATGGGTCTATGAGGTTCTGTGATTTTTAGTGCCAAGAGGTGCTCTAGTGACAAACACTGGCTTATTGTTCACCAAACCCATTTCCCTCTCCTTCTGGGCACACAGACTGTTTTTCCAGCCTCCTTTGTAGTTAGATGTGGCCATGGGGCTGAGTTTTGGCCAAGGAAGGTGGGTGGATGTGATGTAGGCCACCGCCAGGCATGGCCCGTAAAACCTCCTGTGGAATCCTCCATGACCTTCTTTTTCCATCTCCTGACTGAATGAGAGCATACCAAGGGCCTACAGTGGGAAGAGACACAATGTAGAAGGAACCTGGGCCCCTGAATGAGCATGCAAAGGTTGTCCAGCCAGGAATGTGAGAAGGAGCCGAACTTCTACTGTGTTAAGCTGCTGAGATTTCAGGATTTATCTAATCTGGCAGAGCGACCCCATTATTTTTGGCAGGTTTGACCCAGGGGATCAACCTTTAATACATTCAGGCACTCTTTAGGAATTACAAGGAGTCAGAGGTCAGGGAAGCTGGGGGCAGACGAGAAGCCAAGCGAGACCTTGCCTGAGAGACACTCCTTCCCCTTCCTTCCACCATCTCCCGCCTGCACCAGTCCTCTCTCACCGCCTCCTCCAGCCCTGAAGCTGGGGCGCGACGCTCAGGCCCACCCCAGCCTGAGCCCCCAACTCAGCTCTCAGTAGGAACGGCAGAAGACGGTCTGCTACGGTCACACCCTGTGGCAGAGGTCCCTGTCACTGTTGCAGTGCTCTGACTGGGGGGGCCGAGCACCCCATCCTGTGTATAGGCCGAGGCCTTTCCTGTGGGCTCCCCATCCCCTTCTCTGTTGGAATGACCTAGGCCCAGCTCCTTCCCTGGGTGGGCGGGAAGTGGGGCCTCTCTCAATCACTGCCTGCACCTGCACTGCTCTGCCTGCTCCCTGGGCCCTCTCCTCTGAGTGTGCTGGCCAGGTGGGGCAGGCTGCTTCTCCTCTCCAGCAAAGCAGCCTGGGGCTCAGCCAGAGCTGTGGCCTGAGGATCTGGGACTAGCCCCCTCAGGAGAGGGCAGCAGTTGCTTCAAGGGATTAGAAATACAGTCTATTCCCAGTCGAAGGAAACTTTTTGTAATTTATGCTACAGCTGCATAAATTGGGAATTGAATTGGGAGAGACTGGGAGAGATTGTGTTTTCAGCTTGCACCAGCTCGATAAGTGAAGGGGTACATAGGTAAGAACCTTTGCTTCCGCCAGGGCCTGGCTCACAACCTGAGATCTGAACTTTAAAAACAACCTTATGAATTGCAACCACTAGGCTACAAAGATAGTGGGGGTTAAGGGAGAGGGACGCGTGGAAATCTGTCTTCTCTGCATGGAAGACCCTCCCTTTCTTCTCTATTTGGCGGGCTGGAGCTCCCGAGCCACCTCCACCAGGATGCCTTCCTTCATTCCCCCAGGCAGAGTTAGCTACTCCTTCCCCTATGCCTCAGTTTCCTCATCTGTAAAAGGCAGCTGCCTAGTCACAGGGCCACACTGAAAATTAAATGAGATACTACATGCAACACACTCAGATCAGGGCCCGGCCATAATGTGTACCCAGTTCTATGAGCTGCAGTTCGTAGGGAGGGTATTGGGGTTGGAGTTAGGATGGCTCACTGGATTCCAGTCTTCATGAGGATGCACTGACCTTCTGGGAAAAAGACTGGTAAAGAAAACTTTTGCTTCAGAAACCGATAGTAAGACTGAACCAAAGAAAGGGGGTCAAAGGGTGTCGGGAGGAACAGGAGCAGGGCTCAGCCACCTGTCTTCAGTGGAGGGAAGTGTTTCTGAGCAGGGACCTTGAGCTGTCTTCTAACCCAGCAAATACTCCTCTCAGGTTCCTAAAGAAAACAGCACAGGTGCTCAGCACAAACCCATAAATGAGAGCTAAGGCAACCTGGTGCCCAGAGGTTTTATACCTAAAGAAGCCGAAGTTCACAGAGGGTATGTTTCTTCCCCAAGGTCACACAGCCATTACCTGTCAGAGCTGGGTTTGGAACAGCAGTATCCAGGTCTTTCCCTTGGTCTGGTCCAGGGCCCACACAGATGAGGGAAGCAGCTGCAGAAGTGAAGAACTCAAGAGTGCTCCCAGCTGGCAGTGCTGGTGTGGGCAGCTGGAAAGTTCAGATGCCACAGAACAGAAATCAAAAGCCTCCCTGGGGACCAAGAGAAGGAGACTGGGGTCTCATTGGCTCATCGTTCCCTGTCTCTGGGATGGCCTTCCCCTCCAGCTGGCGTGGCAGGAAAGTCAGCAACGTCTCACGTGATGCTCGCTCCCTGCGGATTAATGCTTGTTTGCAAGGCCTGTGTACACTGTGCATTTGCTCTATGCAAATAACAAAATAAAAAGGCAGTCTTGGTCACCGTGCATTTCTGCAGTCCCTGTGCAATTCCTCTGTCCCTTGGAGCAGGCGGTTTCCAACTGAAAGATGTTTAGATACTAATGGATTCTGCCTGAGCTGCCATCAAACACCTTTCCAGCCACAGAAAACCTTTCCCATGTCAGGTGGGTGGTGGGAGAGAGACGGTAGGCTGGCGGAGGTGGGCTTTATGTGCTGTTGTTATTAGAATGTGGGCGAAGGCCTTAGAGATCTGGGAGAGGTTTTCCATGTTGGATATGATCTCAAAAAATGGAAAGAGGCTGAAAGAGGTGGTGATTCTTTAATAGCACAACCTGAGACAGAAGGCTGAAATATTTGTCACCTTTTTAACCTGAGTTTTATAGGGATAAAATTTAGGATCTATCCTGTTGTCAACCTTATGGTGGCCCCATTACAGAGCTGCTATGTTGTGTAGCAGATGTTTATTTCTCTTGTTCACAAGAGTCCTCTCTAGAGTCTCGCCGAATACCTGGCCAGCATGTCTGTGGTAATTCACTCGACACCTGTGTATTAGAGGTGGCCTAAGTGACAGAGCTTTGAATATATGGGAGCTCTTTACTTGTGGTTGCTGCAAAATCAGAATATATGTGTGTGGACAGATGATCTCTGATTAATGGTGAGCTCGTAAATAACCTCGGGACATGAATGTGTCCTGAGACAGGGAAAGAAAGTCGGGAGGAAGCCCAGCCAACAGGAAGGAGAGGGGATTATGGGCCTCCAGTCGTGCGAAGGCAGCCGGCCAGAGGGAAAGGCATGTTTTCCCCTGAGACAGTTGGGCTGTGGTCTCGGATCTGCCACTTTTGACTGTGAGGTTGGGAAAATCATTTCACCCCTCTGAGCTTCAGTTTTCTTATTGGAGAGCAGGTAATAGTCCCAGGCTTATAGGGATGACATGAAATAAGAAAAGGAAAGTTCCAGCAACCAACGGATGCCGAATAGATGCTGGTTTTTACCTGCTCTGGTGGCAGCTAGGTTTAATCTAGCTTTGGTTTGTTGTGTTTCTGTGTCTTCTTTCTTTGAGTCTCAGAAGCTGGGCTGGGCAGAACAAAGGCTCTAGAGGTGAGAATATTGTGAGTCCTGTTTTCTTCCAAACATTTAACATTTTTGTGGTTTGGAATGTTGTGGTACAGACTATTTCTTGACATAAGATATTCTTCAGCTATAGATGAAAACTTAAAAGACTCCATCCTTGGTCCTTGGCTCACAGTGGGTCCTCTGGAACTACCTGTGGTGGAGCATTGGTCAAGGAATTGACAACCAATGGCCATCTTCCTCTAGGGGCTTCATATTTGATCTCCATACAGGAAACACATATTGACCACCTGCCCCTGGAAGTGGCTGGACGTGGAAAGCCCTTCCGTTTCCTCAAGTCAAGGTTCTGCACACTGTGCCAGAGAGAGACTAATAGTCTGTGAGTTGGGAAGTCTTCACAGAGGAGGTGACATTTGAGCTGGCTCTTGGAGATGCACAGGAGTTCTCCAAGAGGAGAAAGAGGAAGAGTGCTCCAGGCAAACAGCATAGGTAAGACCCAGAGGCATGAAAGGTGAGCTGCAGCCATAATCTAAGAGGAGCCTGAGAGTGTTGACTGTTGTTCTGCTACCGCCGGGTGTGTGAGTAATATCACTTGGACTGGGTGCTACCACAGGAGCCGCACCTGGGGGTGCTGCTCATCGTGATGATATTATTGAGCAATCAGTGCATGCCTGGCACTAGAGGGGCTTTACACATATTCACTCCTTTAATGTTCAAGCATATGACTTAACTACTATCTATCCTTACTTTAGAGATGAGGCGACTGATGCCCACAGAGGCTAAATAACTTATTGAAGGACTCATAACTAAAGGTGACAAGCTCCCCTTGTCCCCCTTTCCTCCATGTGAGTGCACTGTCTTATTTGGTGTCTCCCATGAGAGAAGTGTGCTGCCCACAGATTTATCGTATGATAAGGCTAGAATGAGCCACAGTTTTGGAAATTGTTGTTCATCTGGGAATAGGGAAGGGAGGGAAGAAGAAATTGCATGTGATGACAAGATGGAAAATTAGAGGGTTGCAATTAAGATACCTGAACACCACCTCAGAATTGGCTCCAAGTTTTCTCATCTTGCTTTTCTTCCTTTTTTCTCCTTCTGGTGAGCTTTAGGGGCTTGATCAGGTCATGGTGGACAAGTGATACAGGAGAGACTACAGTCCTGAGGGCCTCTTTTATGCTGGCAACAATGACTGGGAGGTGAAACTTAACTCCTTTGGTGGAGCCAATTTTAACTTCCACCTTTCCTCCTCTTGTCTTTCTCGAGTTCTGACTTAAATTAAAATTTCTCATTTGTTGGAAGGCACTAGAGACTGAAAGGACAACAGGGAAGTGGCGTTTGGGGTGGGGCTGGGGATGGATGGGGAAGAGAAGGGAGGAGAGAGTGGGAGGGTGGAGGGTGAAGGAACTGAGGGGAAGGGAAGAATTGGAGAGAAAGAGGAATGGTGGGGGTGAAGGGAAAGAGGAGGGAGTGAGAGGCAGAGGAAGCGGGGGAAGAAGGAGCGGAGAGGAAGGAAGGGAGAGTGGAGAGGGTGGAGGCTGTAAGATAGATGGTGCTCTGGAGACCCTCTCCCCCCGCCTCTCTGCCTGCCTCTGGGGTTCAGAAGGTGGGAATCGTCTTTCTGGTCCACAAACCTCAGGGCCCAAGAAAAGGCCTGGTACTGGACACTGGGAATTGCACTTGTGTGATTCTGAGCAGAGGAGGTGTTCAGTGACTGTGTTGAAGTGAAATGGATGGGCGAACTCTGTGGAAGGGCCAGGGTGGCCATCAGCCACTGTGCACGAGGCTCCGCCTCAAACACTCAAGGATGGGTGGCCCCATGGTCGGGCGGGTGGGGCTGGGTTGTAGATTCCAGTAGGCTGTGTTCAGATCGCAGCTTCTGCCGCTCACCAGCTATGTGACCCGGACAAGTTACCAAAACTCTCTGGGTCTCAGCTTCCTTTAGGAGTGTTATGAGGTTTACATGACATAAATTATATAAAGGTCCTGCCACGTACAAGTTCCTTCTTTTCTCTCTACTGATTATTAACTACCTGTGTGACTCTGAGCATACCATGCCACCTCTCCAAATCTTAGTTTCTCAATCTGTAAAATGGGAGAAATAATGAACTGCCTCTTCAGCCTGCTTCACAAGGACAATGTGAGGATGAAAGGGCACAAGGAGTACGTAAAAATCTATGTATAAAAACTGCAACTACCTGAACGGATGGGGAAAGTCACTTGAGGTATTGGTTGCGTTGCTTCAATCTGAAATCCTTGTTCTGAGTGCTGGAGTCATAGAGATGAAGTGCTGGTTTGGCCCTGGCTTGACCGTGTTCCTGAAACCTTGGGGTTTGAAGAACAGTGGAATTACTCTGTGGCAAGGGAGACTTCTGGGGGTGCTGTCATTTTCTGTGTTTTGATCCCTGGTTACACAGGTGGTAGGCTTTGTGAAAATTCATCAAGCTATACACTTATGATTAGTGTATTTTCTGTATGTATTTTATACATCAATTTAAAAGTTTACTTAAAAATATTTAATGATACCAATAAAGTGTTAAAATTTTAAGGTAGGTTAAGGTTATTCGTTTAAAAGAAAAAATTATATTTTTTAGAGATATGCATTGAAACATTTAGGGATAAAAAAATTAGGGAATTAGGGATAAAAAAATACCTAGGGGTTGGGGAGAGGGTGAATGGATAGAAATGTAGATGAATCAAGACAGGCTAAGGGTAGATAACTGGGAAATAGGCACATGTTGGTTCAATATACTCCCTACTTTTATATATATATATTTTTTAAATGTCCATAATAAAAATGTTTTTAAAATATTAAGAGGTTTGTATACACCGTGATCACATGGGATTTATCACAGGCATGCAAGGTTGGTTCAACATTCAAATATCAATTAATATAATCTATCACATCAAAGGACTGAAGAAGAAATAGCACATGCTCATATCAATAGATGCATAAAAAGCATTTGACAAAATCCAATGATAAAAAATTGGATTATCAAATTCATGATAAAAAAAAAAAAACTCAGCAAACTAGGAATAGAGGGAAACTTCCTCAACTTGCTAACGAACATCTACAAAACCTACAGCCAATATCATACTTAATGGTGAGAAACCAGCTTTTCCGCTAAGATCAGGAACAAAACAAGGACGTCCCCTCTCACCACTCCTTTTCGACATGATAGTGGAAGTCCTAGCTAATGCAATAAGACAAGAAAGGGAAATAAAGATACACAGATTTGAAAGGAATACAGAAAACAGTCTTTTTTCACAGATGACATGATCTTCTATGTAGAAAATTCAGAAGATTCAACAAAAAATATCCTGGAACTAGAAAGTGATTATAGCAAGGTCATAGGGTACAAGGATGATATACAAAACCAATCAATTTCTTATATATCAGCAATTAATAAATGGAATTTGGAATAAAAATACATTACTATTTATATTAGCAATCCCCAAAGGAAATACTTAGGTATAAATCTAACAAAATATGTAAAATATCTAATATGTAAAACACCTACCACGCTCCAGACTGGGCTTCTCTGAAGGGAAGCAGGGCCTCCACTTTCCTCCTCATATCACTGGAGTCCTGGCTAAAGAAGACAGACAAGAGAAGTGGGGTGAGGAAGGGAAGGAGAAAAGCTATTGTATTGAGACCTACTGCATCTCACATTCATTCATTTATTCAGCGAGAATTGAATTGAGCACCTACCACATGCTAGGGGGCACTCTCGTCCCAAACGAGAGAGAGGAGGGCTCTCAGGAGCCGACGTTCTTACGGGAAAGACAGACAACAGGCAAGTGAGCAGATAAACAAGGTAACATCGAATACTGATTTCACCCTCGATGCTGAGTAGGAAGCTGGGATGGAAGGGACTGGAATACCTCCTCTACATTGGGTGGTCAGGGAAGGCATCCCTGAGAAGGTTACATGTGAGCTCTGAAGGTTGACAAGGAGGAGCCAGTCATGGAAGGTCGGGTGGGAAGATCCTTCCAGGCCCTGGCCTAGGACTCGGTTTATTATCTCATGTAATCCTCACACTGGCTTCAGATATAATTATTCCCCTTTCACAGATAAGGAAACTGAGGCTGCAAAGTTACTCAAATCCAGTCCTCCTTGTGAGCCCCCTCCGCCCTTCATGGGACCCACCCCTGTTTGACCTCCGTTCCCCTGTGTCCTAATAGCAGCTGTGCCGTGCCTTCTGCAGGCTACGGTTTCCATCCTCTCCCTCTCCCCGCTGCTCAGATTTCCTTCTGGGAGGAAAGAGTATTTTTTTTGTTGTTGTTCTCACGGAGACGACTCTATTCTTGTGGCCATAGATTACTCCTGACACCTAATTATTGTATATCATCATGCCATAAAATGATGATCGGAGGTGTCACTGTCCCAAATTTGCGCTCATAAAATACGTGTTCTTTTGTTTTCCTCCTCTGCATTTGTCTAGGAGAAAAGACAGGCAAATTTATTCCAACTTTCAGAGGAACTTTAAAGCACAGGAACAGAGGAGTTTTAGAGGTGGGTGGTTTTAAAAATACCCTACAGAGGCAGGAGGCCCTAGCCCTCCTGCTGATTTCATGTGGCTCAGGGAGACAATGAAGACCTTGGTGAAGATGTTGACTCCTAACCTACATTTCTCTGCCTTTGTTGGCTTGGCAAAAACCCCTCCTCCACCATTTCTTTCCTCGCCTTTCCCTGTCATCTTCCCTCTTCCCCGCCCCAAAAACCGGACCTCTCTAAGGAAGCACTGGAATGTGGTCGATAAGGTTCCCATTCTAATGTCACCCAGACTCAGGTCCACAACTTGCCTCTACAGCTCACCAGCCCTGTGACCTTGGGTAACTTATGCTGCCTCTGGAGTCTTGTTTCCATCACATGTAAAATGGAGGAAAGCAAATCCTACCCTTACCTCACACGGTGGCTACAAGGATTAAAGATAAAACAACCGTACAGGTAAAGCACCTACTAAGGGGCCTGATGCAAGAAAGGGGCTCAACAAATGTCTGCTCCTTTTCCTTCCTTGGAAAGGTCTGTTCTCCTTAAGAGGGCTCTGAAGTCCTAGACTCACTCCCTACCTGATTAAAATTCCCCTTCTACAAGCTTGGGCTGCAATCAGGAGCCAGTAGGAAAGCAATCTGATTGAACTGATTGGCAGTAGGGGAGAGGGGCTGGTATCCATTTAGCCCTCTGAGTGGCAGAAACAGGACATTTGGAAGAGCAATCTTATCTGTCAGTGGAAGGCCTGTCCCACCATCCTCCCTGCACACTACTCCCTGCCAGCGGCTTTCTAGCCTCTTGCCCACCTCTGATGGGGTCGAGTTGTCTGCCTCCCGAGGTTCCCCTTTAGAGTTTGCCTCCCTGAGGCCTCATGCTGGGCACAACAAGATTTTCCCCGGACTATGAGAGCAGTGTTTTCAATCAAGTTAACTTGTCTTGTGAGTCCAAACCAACCCGCGGTGATTCCCAGCTTTAGACAGGGGACTTGAGGACTTCTAGGTGGGGATGGAAAGGACCGCTGTCACGGGGGGCTCTCACCCCATCTCATCTCTGCCTAGCAAATCCTTCACCTCTCAGGCTCAGTCTAGATGCCACCTGGTCCGAGTGCCTTCCTCAGCCCTGGCTTGAGGCATTTGTTTCCTAGTCTGTGCTGGACTTCTGCTTCCACTGAGCACTTTTTTCAGTCGCTTGAGCCAGTGGTCATGTATGGGCCTGGGCCACCCTCTGCCCCAACATCCTGGCTCTCAGGCTACCCTGCACATTCCTCAGGCCTGTTCAATGTCTGTCCCTCTAGGCTGGCAGTTTCAGGAGGGTAGTGGTTAGGTCAGCCTGCTCACTGCTGTATCCAAAGTGTCTGGTACAGTGCCTGGCACACAGGAGGTGCTCAGTGAACAATCGTAATAACACTGAGGGCTTACTATGTCAGGTACCATTCTGAGCACTTCACATGTATCAACTCATAAATAACAACAATCTTATAATATGGGCACTGTTCTCGCCCCAGCATAGCACAGTGGTTAAGAGTGGTGATCTTGGAGCTAGATTACTTGGATTTTGTCCTAGCTCCACCACTTATTTCCTGTATGACTTTGATTGAATTAACCTTTCTGAGCCTCATTGTTAAATGCGGATAACTACCTACTTCATAATAGGGTTGCTACGTGGTTAAATGAAAATGGTGGTGAGATGAAATTGGTATCAGTTCACATAAATAAAGCATCTTTATATTAGGTATTATCCCCATTTTGTGGTGGCAAAAATTGAGACATAGTTTTAGTAACTTGCCCGAGGTCACACAACTGAGAAGTGACAAAGGTATGACTCAAACCCAGGCATTGGGTTCTGGAGTTCCAATCTTGGCTCTTGGGCATCGCATGCACTGTTCTTATGGAAGACAAATTGGAAGACGTGGCTCCCTCGTGGAGGCACGGTAGAGGTCTGTCTTCATCTGAAAACTGCAGCTGAGAAGGGAGTTTAGGCCTCTCGTGCCGGTCCCGGCCTCTGTCTGAGCCTGTTTTCTCCGTGAGAGCGCAGCGCGAGGTACCGCTGTCGGCTGATACGCACGCTGGGCGGGAGAGTCTCACCCTTTCACAGCGGCACGGTCAGTGCGTTTGTGT
Organism: Pteropus medius; assembly: GCF_902729225.1. Lineage (NCBI taxonomy): Eukaryota > Metazoa > Chordata > Mammalia > Chiroptera > Pteropodidae > Pteropus > Pteropus medius. The sequence goes on along the minus strand of NW_024340701.1, from coordinate 5,282,609 downwards.
GTAGGAGGTGGGCGGGGGAGGAGGGGGCGTGGTGGCAGCCGGTCCCCAGCGTAGCGATTTTTCCCTCGGCCAGCAGGGGTCAGCCGTGGCCACCGTTGTCGCCTTAGGTGAGCGGCTGCTAAGGAACACAGCTCCGGACTCGGCGCCGAAGGACCCTTGGAGGTCACGTATTCACAGCTGGACGGGGTCCTCGGGGTGGGGAGAGGTCCTGCCCAAAGTCATCCAGAGGTCCATGCCGACAGGGTGGGACCCCAACTCCCTCCCCTTGATCCTGGCTCTTCCCCAGAGTCCAAGAGACCAGTTCGAGAGGCTCTGGACACCAAGAGGTGTGGAGCCCCTGGAAGGTTCCACAGAAGGTCGGGGTCCCAGTCCTGGTTGTACCACGGACGTACTGCGTGCCCTTGGGCAGGTCGTCACCCGATCTAGCCCCATCGTCTGTGCAACGAGGGCCCTCCAGGCTGACGTGTCCAGTGATTCTAGAGAAGGCCCCTAGACGGTCATTACAGTCTCCCCCGGCCATGGGAGGTCCAGAGTCGGCCCAGCTCTGGTCGGAGCCTGCCTTTAAAAGCCACGCTAGCGGGGTCCCAAACAACCTCTTTCCCGGCGGCTGGCGCGGGCCAGCTGGGAGTGGAGCAGAGGCTCTCCGGCAGGGGGCGCTGCTGCATCGTGAGTGACTTCCCCGCGTGTCCTCACAAGGACAGTGTGGAAGCGAGGGGCGGCGCAGGGGCAGTGGCCGGCTGAGTCCGCCGCGTCCACATGACCGTTGCGAGGCCGATTTAGGAGACCCAGACTGGGTATGAGGCGAGTCATCGGGGTTTTGGAGCCTAGGTTGTAGGTGGAGTTGGGGACCAAGAAGTCAGGGAGAGGGGAGGGAGAGAGGTACCAGGCCTCGCTGTATGACCTTGAGAGGTCAATGCTCCTGTCTAGGCTGCAGTTTCCTGTCTCTGCAAGGAATTTTATTGAAGAAACTGATGAGATATTGCATGTGAAAATGCTTTAGGAAACCTGAGAGCCAAGGCCAGATGCAAATCAAAAGGCTTCCTGAAAAACAGCTATACCTTGCTCACTCAATCCATCCTTCCAGTTCTGCAACCTGGTAACAACCATTTTAGCCCTTCTTACCTGTTTTCTGATGTTTACCTACCTATTTCAAAGTAATATGCTTATACAGCTATTTCTTAATTTACCAACTTCAGACATTATCTGTTGTCTTCTCTTTAGAATAAATAAGGAATTTAGCTGTTTTCCAACCCCATCCATCTGCCCAGAATATCCGTAGTGCTATTTTTAGGTAACTCAGTGATCAGCATTTCTATTAAGAAAATGTGGCTCTTCATTTCCCCAAAAGCTCTATCAGAATTGCCCTCCACCTCTCACCTCTTCCTCCATAAAAGCTTTATCATGTTTCATATTCTGTCTTGGGCTGCCTTTCCCAGGGGTGTTTCCTCCCAGACTGCGCTGCCCAACTGTCTGCAGGGGTTTTCTCCCCACGCCTACGCTTCTTGGTCCTCTGTCTATACTGATTAACTCCCTTCTTTTGGAAACTCTAGTTGCTTCCTAAGAAATTGGGCAGAGATGGGAAATTTTCATATATGTGGACTTAATCTGTATTCTGTCTTTGCATTTGATCGCTGATTCAGCTAAGCATAGAATTCTGGGTTGGAAATTATTCTCCTTCAGGAAAGAATATCCATGCTCTGCTCCACTGTCTTTCGTTGCACCTAGCATTACTGTTCAGAAACTTTATGCCTCCTGATTCCTTTTATATGTAACTTCATCTCCCCCGCCGCCCCCCACCTCTGGACTTTTTTAAGGATTTTTTCTTCATCCTTGGAATTCTGGCATTTCACAGTATGTGTGACATGTTGGTGACTTCGTCATTCACTATGCTCAGCCCTGGGTGGCCCTTTGCAATTTGGAGACTTGTGTCTTTCAATTCTGTGAAACTTTTTTTTTTTTCCCTTTAATAATCACCTTCTCTCTGTTTCTGGAACTACTATGAGTTGGATCCTGGACTTTTAGGACTCATCTTCTAGGTCCCTTTTCTCTTATTTCCTGTGTCCTTTTCTTTCTGTTCTACCCTCCAGATTATTTCCTTGAATCGATGTCCCAAACCTTCTATTGAATTATTTTTATTTTTAATTTCCAAGAGTTCTTATTAATTCCGTTCCCCATTCCATAATACAGCCTTTTTAGCTCTCTGAGAATATTACTTAGTGATTTTTTTCCCCCTTCCTGCTTCCTGACTTAATCTCTTTCCTCCATTTTCTCTATTTTGTTTAGTTGGTTTATTGTGGTCTCTTTGTCCCTCCTCATGCTGGAGGTTTTTCTAATGTTTTGTGGTCCTAGCCTTTTGTCCATAGCTAAGGATAAAGGTCCAAGAAGATGACTGGCATTGGATGTCCTGTGAAGGCAGCTGAGCCTGTTTCCCTTTAGGGAACCAGGCAGGACCTGGTCGGGGACACATAAATGTAAAAAAGAGTTATTTTCTTTGAGACTGCTCTATTTCTCCCATAAGGCAGGATGGATGTGGTTAAGAGCATGGATTCTGGAGTTTGCTCTGCCACTTCCTAGCCACTTCCTAGCTTGGACAGTCACTTAATCTCCCTGTGCCTCAGTTTCTTATTTGTAAATTAGACCTAATAACAATGCTACCACATAGGTTGCTGAGTTTATGTACATAAAACTCTTAGCCTAGCACATACTGATAGGTCTGGGGGGTCACTGACTATATAGCTACATTCTTTACAAAGTAGGGACAAGGGCTGTGGTGTCTGACTGCTCCGCTAGGCAGATTCTCAGTTAATCTTCCTGTTTTCAGCACTTTCTAACCTCAAAATCTCATCTCTACCTCCCTGCCCCTTTCCTGGTTCTGTGAAGCAGTTGGCTTTCTTCTCATTGGTACGTCTTCTGTAGGTCTGACACAGAAGAAAGTAGTTTCAGTTTATTTAACTAGTTACTGTCTGACACAGTAGAAACTAGTTACAGTTTATTTAATCAAAAAATTGTTTCAAGCAAGAAATCATTAAAAATGAAAACACACATTATAAGCATCTTGTTTTAATCTATAACATACAAACGCTTAATTTTTTTTCCTTTGAGTATGGGTCTGTTAACTGAAATCCTATAAGGTCTTTCTTACACAAAGCTCAATGGATAAAGCATTGTCTACCATCTCTGGTCTGGCTTCTTTATAGTGCAGCTAAAACTTAAATAAATCTATGGAACAATCTGAGTGCAGGTTCCTTCAAGATTTATATAATTTCCTCCCAATCTGTTACAATTGTTTGTCTGTAACTCATCTGAACATTTTTTTTTTTTTTAAATAGCAATCTGCCTTCACTGAGTCTTTCAAGGCATTCATCTTAGTGTGATAAAACAACTCCCCTTTCACAATCATACTGGTTTATTAATATTAAATTGAATCACATAATTACAAAAGCAAGTATAACTGGCATAAACAGGTTCGGGAATAAACAATTATTTCTAGAAGAGCAGACAGATTAACTGGAGGAGATGTGGGTGGGTATTCCGAGGAATGTCCCATCTGACAGGGGTATTCAGCCCATAAAGTGTGTAGAGAGAATGGCGAGTGTGGCTATTCTGGGTGCTCATTCGTCGATGGTGGAACATGAGAGCTTAGGTTGTATTGTGGCTTCCTCTACTCTGCAAAGTAAGTACCATTCACTCCTCCATCCTCTTTCCGTCTTAGAGAAATTTATTGAACTCTTTCATCCACTAATGACTCCTTTTCCTTTCTTTCTGTCCCCTGGGTTTATCTTCTCTTTTCTTTATTGTCATTTTAAGGGGACAGGTTATAGAGAGAGAGAAGAGATAAACCTTGAAGTTCTAGCTGCCATTTTTATCCAGAATTCTCTCCTATTTAAGACTCTCAACATCCAGTAAGTGGCAGAGCCTATTATTATTATCTCCACAAAGATCACACAGCTATGACAGGAGCATGTTTCAAACTCAGGCCTGTCAGAGGCTGTAGTGGACACTGTGGCGTTTTACTTAGATCCCCTCTCCAGGGTTGATGTACGATCCCCTAGCTGCTGGGACTATTGGTTGTAGGTAATGCACTGGAAATTGCCCTTGGCTGTAGGAACTGCCTCATCCTAGAGTATGTTTTGTCTTGGGGCATCACCATGACTAATGACTGGCTGATGCAGGGATATAAAAGCCCAATCCTTTTTCCTCAATTGGGGACAATTCTGAGGGGCCATTCCAGTTAAGCTGAGATATCAGTTGAACTTCATTGTGGGTCAGCTCGTCCCTCTGCCCAGTTACAGGTGTGACTCCAGAGAGCACTTTCCAATAAGCCTTCTGCACACAAATCCTAGCTTCAGAGTCTGTTTCTAAGGAGCCCAGTGGAAGGCAGAGCCCATGGTCCTTGGTCTTTTGCCACCTCTGCAAGTAGTGGAGACCCTGAGCTTCCAGGCTATATTGGGGCAGAATTCTTCAGGAGGGAGAGGAAAACTGGCCAAGGGTGGTTGTTGCTGAATTCAGGACCCAGCAGGGGAGTTAAGGATGGCACAGTCCCTGGTGTGGTTGGAGGGCAGGATGGTGGGTGATGAGGTTGAATAGGCAGGTGCTATGCAGGTCTAGGTTCCCAAGGGATTTGTAGCCAGTGGGAGTCATTGGAGTGTTTTCGTCAAAGAGTAACATGGCCAGATCTGTGACTGAGCAAGATGAACTTGACTCCAAGATGGAAAGGAGGGGGCCAGGTAAGAGCAGGGAGGGCAGTGAGGAGGCCAATACAAAGGTCCAGGAGAGAGAAGATGAGGCCTAGACAGGACAATGAGGCTGTAGAGATGGTCCTCAGTGACTGACTGCTCCCTGCCAATTCCTACTGCCTTGCTCTTTTTCTGTGCTTTCTGACATGCCACATTGTGAACGTACTTGTTAGGGTTGTTATCTCTTTCCCTCCACTACAATGTAAGCTCCCCAAGGGCAGGAATTTTGTCTGATTTGTTCATTGATGTGTTCCCAGCAATAGAAGAGTGCCTGGCACATGGCAGGTGCTCAGTAAATAATAATGAATGGATGGATCTTTGTGAGGTGTGAGGGACTGGGACACGGCATCAAGGAGGTCCCTTGGCTTCTGCCTGGATGGCTGGTGGGGCTTCCTGAAATGAGGTCGGGAGAAGATCTCCTTTGCAAGAACAGAGGGCCAGGAATGAGAGGTGGCGGTGGGGGGCGGTTCCCAAGTGCTGATGTCCAGCAGATCTCAGTGTCTGTAGACTTGAATTATTCAGTGGTGCTAGAAGCTACAGATTTTCCTTTGGGTGATCAGAGGGCTTGGGTGATAAGGGGCTTCAATAGGTTACTAGTTTAAAATACTACTTATCTATTTGCCTTCCTGGCCCAGTCCTTGTCAACTGAGAACCCTGAGCTCTGCTGGTGGCTCTACCATGAGTGAGCTCTGTGTTTGGTGGGCTAATGCAGCTCTCTGAGCCTCAGTTTCCCTCTGTCAGATGAGATGAAGTGGTTCACTCTGAGTCGCCCTCCTAGCCCCCTGCCAAGTTCTCCTCTCTTTTCTGGTTTCCAAGGTACCAAATGCTGCATCACATTTGAGTCACCATGGGACTGGAGAAACTGCTTGTTGCAGATATGGAACTGGCTTATGGGCAGGAAACACGGGGAAAAGATAAACAGCTGCTTTCCTGGATAGGAAGCATAAAGGATGGAGCTCTCTGTGGCATGTTGGAAATTGTTTATTTGTTTGCTTAGGTTTGATGTTCCCTTAAACGATCCACAGATGATTTTTCCAAGAGGCACTGATTTCTGCTTGGATGTTTAAGTGAGAGAGTGTGGCATCACAAAATCCACCGCATCACTGCCGCCCCCAAACTGCTCCTCCCGCTCTCTGTGTTGTTACCATCTTCTATCTAAACAATTGTATTCCCTTCCTCCTTCTCTATGATCTTTCTTTTGTTGCTTTTGTTGCTTGGAAATAACTTTATTTTACCTTTGTTCTTTACAAAATGTTTTATTGTGGAAAGTTCAAACTCATATAAAAGTAGAGAGAGTAATATGTGAGAGAATAAAGAAGCCCCCATGTGCCTGTCACCTCGCTTCAACAATTATCAACCCATGGCCTATTCTGTTTCATCTACTCCTGCCCACTCTCCTCACCCAGCCATGCCTCCAGATTATTTTGAAGTAAAGCCCAGATAGCATATCATCAAATCTATAAATATAAGAGTGCATTAAAATATGTAACTATGGAAATAAGCCAGTCACAAAGAGACAGATATGATATGACTCCATTTATATGAGGTACTTAGAGAAGTCAAAATCATAGAGACAGAAGTAGAATGGTGGTTGCCAGTGGCCTGGTGAAGGGGAAAATGGAGAGTTATTATTTAATGTGTATAGTTTCAGTTTTCAGTTTCATTTTACAAGATGAAAACTTATTGAGATGGATGGTGGTGATGATTATATAGCACTACGAATGTATTTAATACCACCGAACTGTTATGGTAAATTTTATGTTATGTATATTTTACCACAATAAAAAATTGGAAAAAAGTACATGACTATAATGTTATTATCATACCTAAAACATAACAAAAAAAATTCCTTAAGATCATGAACTATGTGGTTAGTGTTCAAATTTTCTAGGTAACTCATATTTTTATTTCTTTTACAATTTGTTTGATTTAGGAACCAAATAAGTTCCATATGTTGCAACTGGCTGATAGTGTCTTTTAAGTCTCTTTTAGTCTATAGGTTACCCTTCCTCTTATTTTCCCCCAGCTATTTATTTGTTGAAGGAACTGGGTTGTTCATTCTGTTCCCACATGTGGACTTTGCTGATTGCGTCCCATGGTGTCATTTAATATGTTCACCTGTATTTCCTGTATATCACCAGTTAAATCTAGAAGCTTCGTCAGATTTGATTTTTGGGCAAGGATTCTTCAGAGGTGGTGAGGTGAATTTTTATCAGGAGGCACAAAAATGTCTAACTGTCATGTCTCTTTTTGTTGTTAGCAGCCATTGATGGTCATTGCCTAGATCCATTATTTCTTCAGAATTTGCACAGTAGTGATATACTAATTCTATACTTTTTCTTTGTTCATTAACTGCACTTCTATAAAGAGTAAATCATCATCGACTATTTGGCTACTTTGCGGTACAGTTGATATAGGAAAGGTAGTATAAATGCTTCTTTCCATTTATTTTCAGTTTTAAAAATAATCCATTACCCAAAGATGACCAGTGAGATTATTCTGTATCATTATGAGCTCATAGATTTAAATAAATGTGATGTGCTTCAATCCATTTCAGTTTTTTTTTTTTCTTTATCGCTCCTCAAATGATCCCATCCTTGGTTAATGGGAATCTCTTCAACTTGGCTCCTGAGTCCTTTTGGTTATGACCTCCATAGTCTCTGCTAGCTTCCTTGCTTTGTAAGATGACAAGATATTCCATGTTGTACATTTCCTGCCCCAGATCTGCAATCAGCCATTTCTCCAAAGGCTTTGGATGAAAAGGGGCTTCGATGGGTTTCTGGTTTAAAATGCTGCTTATCTATTGCCTTCCTTTCTTTTTAGTGGGAAAAGGTATTTAGAAGCCACAATCTGGGTACTAGGGATTCTATTATTTTTTAATAATACATTTGATGCACATAAAAGAGTCTATGTGCCATATATATAGTTATGAAGGTCATAAAATGATCTACCGATCGGCTGCCAACCAACTTGAGAATTAGAACATTATCGATGACAGTTCATCTTGTATATGCTCCTCCTTTATCTCGGTACTTCCTCAGCCTCCATCTAAGAGTGTCTATTGTGTATTTATCATTCCCTTGCTTAAAAAATGTTTTATCATGTATGTTTGTGTCCTTAAAACTAAATAGGTTTAGTTTAAAAGGAGTTGGGGGGAAGACGAAGAAGATAAAGCTGGTCAAATACAAGGTGACAGAAGGAGACTAGACTTCTGGTGGTGGGCACACAATAGAGTATACATATTATAAAGTTCGTACACCTGAAATATAAGTTATTAACAATGTTACCCCAGTAAGTGTAATAATAAAAATATATTTATTTTAGTTTGTTTTTGAGCTTTATAAGAACAATATCATGATGTAGCTTGTCTTCTGTGACCTCTCTTGGGGTCATCTTGCTTTTTTTTTTTTTTAGCTATAGTTCATTTATTTTCAATGCTGCATAATATTTCATTGTATGACTATACCATAATTTATTTTATTCATTCTGTTTGTGGATATTTGAGTTGTCTCCAGTTTTTGCTATTACAAATATTTTACTAAGACAATGCTGTTGTGGGATTCTTGTTTATGTTTCTGGTACACAGGTACATGAGTTTTTCCAGGGCAGTGGTTATCAAACATTTTAGTCTCAGGATCCCAAAGAACTTTTGTTTATGTGAGTTACACCTATAGTTGTCTACCAGATTAGAAATTAAAACTAAGAAAATATAGACATTATATTTATTTATTCATTTAAAAATGATATAATGAACCCATGTTAACGCAAATCATACATTTTAAATGAAAAATAACTACAGTTTCTAAGACAAAATACATTAAGTGAGAAGAGTGGCATCTTTTAAAATTTTGCACATCTCTTTAATGTGTGGTGTAATAATAAGACACCTGAATTCTCACATCTGCTCTGTGTTCACTCTGTTGCAACGTTGTACATCATGCAGCCTCTGTAAAACTGCAGTCCCAGCTCATCTCTTGATTGTGACTGCCTTGCTCCCTGGATCCTTGGCCGCTCGCATTTTCCCCCAGGGCAGCCACACTACTCTAGGCATCACGTAGACTCTCACCTTCACTCTGGGTCTCCTCCCCAGGTCCGGAGGGCTGGGTCACCAAAAGCCAGGACTTGGGTTTGATCATGAACTGGACTAATCAGTTGGGGGCCTGCTTAGGTTCTGATCAGAAGGGTCTAGCTCATTCAGATGGAGGAGACTTCTCCATGGCCCAGCCCAGTTCTAAGCACTGGGTTGGGGCCAAAGCTTCATATAAAAACCAGTGTATCTGAGACATCCTTTTCCTAATTATTGTCTGGGTTCTTACTTTATTCAGGGACTTGAAGGAGAGAGGTGAAGGCAGGGCAGGGCTCGGGCACAATAACACCCAGTGGCACTTGGATTCATCTGGTTTCTAATAGTGTCCCCTGATCCATCAGGGTGTAAATGCTCAGTGTTTTTCCAGGTCGGCCCCACATCTTCCTGAGCCTTTGGTCCCACTCTGCTGGGGAAAGGTTTTATATCATCGTCGTCAACACCATCACCACCACCGCCACCACCACCATCATCATCATCAAGCAATCTCTGATTACTGAGCACCCCTGTGTGGACCAGGCCCTGTGTCCTGTATTAGGTACTTTATGTGCAATAGTTCATTGGATTCTTGGATAACTTCACATTGTAGGTATTGCTATCCCTAGAGGGAGACATGGAGGCTCAGAGAGGGCAAGTGACTTTCCCAAAGTCACACACCTGCTGACATATGGAGTAGAAAGTAAAGCCCAGTGCTCCTAACTCTTGGTGTGGTGCTTAGTGGCCAGAGCAGGAAATGCCATTCCATGGCTAATGTGGCCTTGGGCATTTTGAGAGTAATTGAAGCAAAGGGCAGGTCCAATTCACAGGCCAAAGTTCGCAAACTTAGCTGGCTCATCCAAACCCTCGGCCCCCACAAAAGCCACTTACCCTCCCTTCAGGGTACTGTTTCCTTCCTTGAGTGGGCTTCTGAGGCCTAGTGGGTGCTGAAGCAGGAAGGGGGCTCATAGAGTCTGTAGGACCTGTGTGATCCAGGGCTCGCCACCTAGGCTCCCTGCGTCTCAGTTTCTTCTTCTATAAACTAATACCAAGATCATCTTTCTCAGGACTTTTGTGAGGAAGCAACATGGCTAAACAAGAGCTACCATCTTTTTAAAGCCTATATATCAGGTACGATGCCAGGCTCTTTATGTGATCTCATTTAATCTTCATAACAGCCCGGTGCATTAGATATTATCATCTCTATTTTACAGACAAAGAAACTGAGGCTTAGAGAAGTTGCATGAATTGCCCAGGACCTTCAAGTTAGGGAATAATTGAGCTGGGGTTTGAACCCAGCTCTCTTTGGGCTGCTAAGAGTTTTGCAATGGTCATGGTGACAGCAAGTGATGGTGTGCATTGTGATTTCACATGAATATGGGCTTTGGGCAATGCTGGTTTGCAATAAGCCAGGCTGTTTGCAGGAGACAGATCATGGTGGGTCAGATCAGCTGGCAATGTTAATGTTACATTTACCAAAAGATATGACAGAGAAGAGAAATAAAGGGTGGGTTCTTGGAAGGAAAGGTGGGTGGCAGCAGAAGTGGTACACAGCAAACAGCTATTGGGCTCTTGCTGTATATCAGGCTCTGTGCTAGTCTCTGGGGTCCCAGCAATGGATCTGACCTGCTCTTTTCCTCAGGGAGCTCAATCAGGAGAGATAGACATCCCGACAAACACTAGACATGTGCTATGTTCTATGAAGTGGTGGAGGCTGCATCCCTAAGCTTATATGGACCAGACTGGGATGTGGCACACATGACTTCCTCCTCCATTTTATTGGCTAGAACTTAACATGTGGACACATCTAATAACTGCAAGGCAGTTTGGGTAATATAGTCTAGATGTAGTCCTAGAAGGAAAGCAAAATAAATTTAGTGACTAGCTAGCTGGTTTCTGTCTCAGGTTCTGGAGCTAAGAGGTGCACCAGCCCAGGGGAGCAGGGGTTCAATGATGAGGACTCAGGTGATGAGCCAATTATCTTGATCTTGGTCTGAAGACAGTGAGGAGCCACTGGAGAGTATTCTTTAGGGGAATGATGTGGTCAGAAAGTGCTGGGGGACTAACCGGCTCACTCTGTTGCAAGGTGGAGGGTTGAGGAGGAGAGGTTGAATGTGTAAGGCCAGTTAGGGCCCGTTGCAGGGATCTAGGCAAGAGCTGATGAGGCCAACATTCAGCTGTGGCCATGGGAATGGGGAGGAGATTTTGCAAAACTTCATTAGGCAACAGTTACTTAGAGACACTTGATCCTAGTGCTCACTGCTGTGGAGCATATAAGGAAAATGAACCAGGCCTTATCTGTTGGGAGCATATACTCTATTTACAGACATGAAACTGGCAAAGATGACTTTTAAGTGTCAAAACTTCAGAATGAACTGGCCAGGGTTATCTTAGAGTGGCCTTCTATGCACTTGAACACTGTCATATATTTCATTCTATCTCTGTGTTTTCTTTCTTTCTCTTCCTCTCTCCCCTCACCCTCTCCATATTTCATCTTTGCTTATATCTGAATTTGACTTCATTCTCTCAGGCAAGCTGTCCCCACCAGGCTAGAACCATAGCTGAAGCCAGGTCTAGGGTTATAGTCATACATCCTAGCAATAAAGAGGTATAAATATCTGATATGGCTTAGAGCAGTGGTTCTCATACTTTAGCATGTATCAGAATTACTAGAAGACTGGACTCATTAACAACGCCCAAGAATTACTGATGTAGTAGGTGTATTAGTTGGCTAGTGCTGCCGTAACAAAGTACCACAGACGAGTGGCTTAAACAAGAGAAATTTTTTTTCTTACACTTCTGGAGGCTACAAGTCAGATCAAGGTTAGTTTCTTCTGAGGCCTCTCTCCTTGGCTTGTAGATGGCCATCCTCTTCTGGTAAGTTCACGTGGTCTACACCTTGTGTGCCTATGTCCTTATCTCCTCTTCTTATAAGGACACCAATCATATTGGATTAGGGCCCACTCCTATGACTTTACTACACCTTAATCCTATTTCCAAATAAAGTTACATTCTGAGTACTGGAGTTAGGACTTTGACATATGAATTTGAGGGAGACACAATTGAACTCATAACAGTAGGCTTGTGGTGGGGCCCTAGACTGTGCATTTCTAACGAGTTCCCAGGTGATGCTAGTCCAGGGACCACACTGAGAGAACCACTGGCTTAGAGTGGTTACTCTTTCCTTGGAATGTGTGCACTTAAACAGGAGCAGCCTTGGGCTCAAAGAATTATAATATTAATCAGAAGGAATGCCATGCATTTGTAACCAGCAAATGAAGGAGAAGGTTTTGAGCTGAGGAAATTTTTGACATTTTCCAAATTACATGGCACTGATATTATGGCCTTTCAGCAACACGTGGCAGAAGAAAAGGCTCAGGTTTTCACATTGGAGACATCATGATCTAATCCAGTGCTTTCTGAGCTAATTTTAAGTAAGCCACACAACAACTCTGAGTTTCAAATTCCTCACCCCAAAAATAGGAATGAATATAATACCTATAGGGTAGTTAGAATTAAATGTAATCATTTACATAAAGGGCCTGGCACTCTATAAGTGGCAGCTGTTACAATCGTTTTTTATTTATCCATTTGCTCGTCAAATATGTGACTAGGAGTCAGAAGGCATGAGGTCTAGTTCCAGGCCTGGAACGCGGCTGTGTGTCCTTGGGCCCCACTTAACCTCTTTGAGCCTTTGATTTTTACCTGTCAAACAGGGAAGATGTCTCTCTTCTACCATGCCCAGTCATGGTCGTCTTGAGGACCAAGTAAGATAATGTGAAAATACAAAATTGGTGTGTGTGTGCGCATGCGCATGTGGTGTAAATTACTTTAAAAAAACAAACAAAGAAAAAACCCAAAATTGACTATACTTATATTGTGCTATATAATGGAAAACACTCAATTTTTTTTTTGGTAATAGTCACTAATGGGAATAACTGCTTGAATCATAACAAATTGAGTCTGTACTATGGAATCCCACTCACTTGGCTGAAAGTATTCTCCTAACTCAGCTGGGCCAATGATTTTCCTTGGGATTTTTCAAACTGGAGTGAAGGGAAGAAAATCCTAGGTCCTTTCTGATAGTGGGAGTTGTTGGATGTAAGGCTTGAGAGGTATAGGTCTCACATTTCTGGCCAGATGGGGAAATCTATATCTTTCTTGGATGGAATGATGCTGATATGCAGAGAGAGGCCGAGATGGGTGACAGAGCCCTGGTGGCTTCTGAGGCCCTCTCTCCTGTGGTTCCCCAGGCCCAGTCATCAGAATCTCCTTCCCCTGTTTATCTCAGCAAGTTTCAGCTGCGTTTCTCACACCTGTAATCCTGATAAATACATTATTCACTCAACAAGTATTTATTAAACACCTATGCTATGCTGCCCTCTGAGCTAGATGTTAGTCAAATGATAGAACAGATTGGGAATACTGCATTTACTGCCCCAGGCCCGCTCTGTTTGCCTCCTCTTCACTCCTTAGCAGGAAACTGCAGAGTCCACCTCCATCCCCTGCTTAGCCAGACCTCTGGGCAAAACCACAGAATCATAGAATCTTAGTCTCCCAGAGTTAGTGAGCCAGGGAATAGTTAAATTTGAATTCTCACAGAATCTAGAGAAAGCTTTTGTATGGGAGATATGAAGTCCTGTCTTCTACTTACTGTGGGGGTGACTTTTTTACACTCCTCACTGGGCCTTGGGGTAGAAGTGGGGGTCATGGATCATTTTAATGGGGAGTCCTCTTGCTTTTAGACACCACTGCAAATTAGAATAAGTTTCAGCATTTATTGAAAAAAAGGTTCCATGCCCCACCAAACCGTCCAAATCAGAATCTTTAGGGGTAGCGCCTGGGGATCAGTACTGTTAAGAAGCTTTGGAAGTCAATCTCAGGCAGCCAGAGCATAGGCCTGTGTGGTGGAGGCCTCTGTGTTCCTTCTTCTCCACTTCTAAAATGGAGAGAATCTTGACAAGGAGGAGCCAAGGGCCATGCCTCAAAGGGGTAAGTAGTAGAAGGACTCAGCTTCATTACTTGAGTGACTTGGGGGCAAATTGCTTCCCCTCTCTGAGCCTGTTTCCTCATCTCACCATCAGGATGGGTGATAACTTCTGCCTCACAGGGTTGTTATAAAGAAGAATTTATTACTTCTCCCATGGTTAGGCCTCCTCCCATGGAGGTGGTGTCCTGTAGGTACTTGTTGGTGGACCATCCCCTCCTCTCCATCTCCACCGCCAGCAGGTGAGGTCTTACCTTTTGCCACATGGACTGTGGCCCCAGCCTCCTTCTGGACCTTCCCTAGTCCTCCTACAGGTCATGCGGGGAGGAAGCTCAGCCATCCCTAATGGCTGCTTCTAAAAACTCCATGAGGTTGTCCAGGCACCCTGTCTGGGCCATCCACTTGCACCTGGGCCTCTATTGCTCAGGAGTTCTGGGTCAGTCCCCAGTGGGCTGGTTGGGATTTCCTCCTGGCTTGGTTTCTTCCAGTTTTTGATCTCGATTTTCCAAAAGGACTAATGATGGATAATACAGACCCTGGCCTGGACTTCAGCTGCAGGCTTCTTGAAGTCTGCTTTTTAACAGAGTGAGCCAAGAAAAGACATTTAGAATCCTAGGGTCAAATTCTTAGCTAGGTAGCCTGAAGCAAGTTGCCTCTACTTTTGGGGGGCCTGTTTCCTCCTCGGTGTCAAATGGAGGGATGCTAGGACTTGTCTTATGGAAGTCTGCGAAGGTTAAAAATATTGTAGATGCAGTGCCCAGAAAAGAGGAGCTGTTCCATGAATGGTACACCTGTCTCCCTCTCTGAGCTGGGAGCTATTTGAGGGCAGGGAGTGTGCTTTTGCATAATGACTAGTTCCAGTCTACTGAGCATTTCCTATGACTTGGGCAGAATTTCCATGGAGTAAACAATTACACTTACTTTATAGGATTGTGAGTGGATTAAATGAGGCGGTTTGTCCCCATTTGACAGATGAGGAAACTGAAACTCAACTAGGTTAACTTTCTTTGTAGTTTTGTGTTTTTCTGTCTATGCACAGGGTCTCTCTCAAACAGGGCAGATACTTGAATGACTAAAATTATAGTACCCGGAATAACGGTGAGTTGGCCCTGCTCACAGGGCATGTGGGATGGACCCAGGCTTCCTTAGGCCCTTCCTTTTCTTTTCCTGGCCTCCTTAACAGGAAGGGAGAGTGTGAGTCTGTTGCTGGCTGTCAGAGACAGCTTCAAAAGTCTGGAGGCCAAGTGCAGGGCAGAGGAAGGCCATTAGAGACCCCACCGTTTGTGAGAGAACATTTCAAGAATCCAAGGAGAAATCTATGAGGGCTGAGGCAGATTAAAGTGGAGGGTGGGGTGGAGAATGGTAATGGAAATGTATAAAATCCCACCTTAGCTCTGAACAGCAGTTTTCTGTTGGTCTCTGGGCAGAGGGGCTCAGTGCTCCTTTGCCTCCTTCTTGTTGTTCCTCTTATTGTTCTATTTTTCTTAGATCTCTCCAATGGTAGAGCTACATTTGCTTCATTTTACACATGGGGTCACTGAGGCCCACAGAGGGAAAAGACCTGCTCACGGGCCCACGGCCTGTGCACAAGAAAAACAGAGTGTAATAGACTAAATGCTGTACTCAGGTCTGACAGACTGTGATCACTTCCACCGTAGGCAGCACCGTGACCTTGCATAAATTACTTAAACTTCTCTGAGCCTCAATTTGCTGATCTTTAAAATGGGAATTCAGTTGTTCCTGAGTGTTTGAGGAGACCTGGTTCCAGACCACCAAGCATACCAAAATCTGTGGCTGCTGAAGCCCTGTATATAAAATGGCATAGAACAATGCATACAGTCAACCTTCCACATGTGTGGATTCCCAACTGTGGATCAAAAATATGCTGTTTCAAGCCATAGTTGGTTGAATTCGTGGATGTGGAATGTGTGGATATAGAAGGCTGACTGTAGCAATAATCACTTTACAGGGTTGACGTGAGGATTAAATGAAGAAATGAATGCACCTTGTCTAGCACGGTTCCTGGCAAGAATAGATGTTCCAAAATGTGAGTTCATTTGTTTCTTTGATCTTTGACTCCTGCCTTTTTATTCAACTGCTTCAACTCCCTTTCCACTCACCTTTTCTTGTTCCTCGGACTTGTTATACCTTGGTGTCAGCATGTGCTTCTGCTACATAGTTGTTGTTGTTGTTGTTGTTTTTCAGAAGCAGGAGTTTGGTGGACAACTCAGAACCTCAGGAATCAAACCACACAGAATCCACACACACAGAATCCATCTCCAAGGATACAATGGATTGACCCACAAAAGAATGACCAGAATGTGGATTCTGACTTCATTTAGAGTATGCAAAGGCTATGGGAAAAGAACTGAATGGAGAGCTGGAACACTGAGTGGCTGTGTGACTCTAGGCTGGTCCCTTCCTCTCTCTAAGCCTCAGTTTTCCTATCTGACAATAAAAGAGCAGGCCGAGGAGGAAGTTCTGAATCTCTGAACTTCTAATTTTATTCTAATTACATGTTTCAGAGAGGAATAACTGGGCCCTGGATGGGATGTGATGAATGAATATTCCTAATGATAAGTGGAAATAATTTGTGGTTGAGAGCTGTGCCTCAGATCAGAGTGAAAGGACACATGGCCAGGCTATATTTTCCAGCAAATTAAGTTAAAAACTGTGGCCCAAGACTCTGAAATATGAAGAAAATAGGAGAAGATGACAGGATATCTTTTTAAAGAAATATTTTCCAGCCAAATGGTTCAGCAGATGATTTCCAGGAATTTGTTCTTGTTCTCTATTAAAGGTGAAGAGTTCATAGCTTTCAAGGAAACAAGAAGACGTGGGATGGAGTCGGGGAGCCTGGCCCGGGTGGCCTTAGGATCTCTCTGAGCCCCCAGTTTCCTCATCTCTAAAATGGGGCTGATCTTTCTACTTAGGATGGTAATTGCATGGATTAAAAGAAATGTTGAGTGTGAAAGCATTCTACCCATAGCACACAATCCCTAACTAGGAGGATCTGAGTTCTGGTTCTGGTTATGCTAGGGTGTGACTTGTCAGGAGGGTCAAAGAGTTAGTCAGGGAGATTGCCAGTTTCATGATGGAGGGCTAAGATTGTTGTTTAGACCAAGGGTGTGGCCAAGGTGATAACCTTGCCATTTTGTTTCTTCACATTTATTTATCAGCCAACATTTATTGAACACATGTTATGTATCTAGCATTTAATGGTGCTGGGGTAGACAACAGCCTCTCCCATAATGTATAAAATCACCTTCGCATCCACAGGCTTCTTTCCACCCTAGGCCAGCCCCATCTAGCAGCTGTCCAAGCAGAAAATGGGGTGCTCCTTTCCCTGCATCTGGGCAAGTACCACATCTGGTCCATTCATTCTCCTACTGTCACCCACATGGTCCTGCCTCCTGCTTCACTAGTCCAGACCACCACCCCATGTCAGGGATTCCAGCTTATTCTCCTCCCCACACATCCAATCCAGGTTCCACATGCCAGCCAGAGGGATGCTTCTAAAACACAAACCATGCTACTGCCCTGCTCAAGACTCTTTAAGGCTTTCATCTGCCCTCAGCAGGAAGGATATGACCCTTGGTACCATTTAGCAGGACCCTCCCCCATGTCCTGGCCCTGCCTGCTTCAGCTTCAGCACACATGACTCCTTCAGACCTAACTTTACCTGGCAGTTCAGGGGCAGGGGGGTGTTTCAAACCTCTGTGGCATTGCTGGGAACCCTCCCTTTATTGGTTTTTATCCTTCCTACCAGCTACTATTCAATTTTGACTATCACCTTCTCTGTGAAGACATTCCTGAGTTTTCCTCAGAAGAGCTGACTCCTTTTATCAGCTGTAGAAATAGTCTTGGGGAAAGGAAGTTACCATCCAAGGTCACAAATGAAATGTGACATAGACCTTCTATATTAGTCTGCTGGGCTGCCACAGGATACACAGACTGGGTAGCTTATAGAACAGACATTTATTTTCTCTGTTCTGGAGGCTGCAATTTCAAGATCAAGTCCTGGCAAGGTTGGTTTCTGGCGAGGCCTCTTTTCCTGGCTTGCAGATGGCTACCTTCTTGCTGTGTCCTCACATGACATTTTCTGCATGTGAGCACTCCTGGTGTCTCTTCCTCTTCTATAAGGACACTGGTCCTATTGGATTAGGGCCCCACCTTTGTGATCTTATTTAATCTTAATTACCTCTTTAAAGGTCCTGTTCCCAAATACAGTCAATGGGGTCTCGGGTTTCACACATGAATTTTAGTGGTATACAATTCAGACCCTACCACTCTTCTTGCTGGAGACCCAAGGCCAGCAAACAGAAGATGGTTCAGGGGCAAAGGTGGTCTATATGTGTCCTGTGGAGCCAAAAAGGGGGTGCAAGGAGGAGCTTGGTGGTTAGAGAAGGAGAGGCAGTTGACTGGGACAGTCAGGGATGACACAGTTTTCGTGGTCTAGGGTGAAGGCAAGAAGGGAGGAACTGGGCTGGGGCTGGGCTAGTGTGAATAGGCCGGCTGGGTTATGGAGGGGCATGGTTAAGGAGGTGGATGCTGAGCTTAGTCTGTCTTGATCTTGGGAGGGAGTGGGGAGCAGGTCTCCTCGTTTGCGGAGCAGGTGGTCACTAAAGTCTGACACCCGCTGTGAGAGCTCAGCACCTCTGATCTAGTCTTCATGTCACCCTTCAACCCTTCAGTGTAGGTATGCTCACCTCCATTTCTTGGAAATGGTGAAAACTAGTTGCCTAAGTTAATTGGCTGGCAAGTGGCAGAGCTAGGACTTGAGCTCAGGGTTTCTGATCCCTAGTCTGGGGCTTTTTCTCAGCTCAGAATCATGACTAGGGTGAAGCAAGTGAGGTGCCTATTCTTAGGGTGCAAATTCTTAAGGGAGAATGCCTCTTTTCTTGTCTCACCCTTCCCAAGCCCAGTCTGGCCTCCTCCTTCACGATGACCCCCTTTTCTCTCTAACCTTCTCGGCAGCAGAGGCAGCAGGCTGCAACAACCTGCGGCTGGGCTTGGCTTTGCTCCTAACCAAGTGGGAGGCATTAAGTTAATGGCTCTATAGGTGAAATCAATCCAGTTAAAATGATTACCCTCTCCTTCTCCTGCCCACTTTAGAAGCTAGCCATGCAGCATTACCTGTTCTCACTCATCTTCTCAGTTCCTGTGTTCTCTAGGTCCACTTTCAACCACTAGGGTGCCTGGCACAGAACTAGGGTGGGGCTGGAGGAGAGGAGTGGGAGCCTTTCTCTCCTTGCTCTGCTCTGCAGTTGAGGCCGGCTGTTGTCAGAGGCCAGGAACTGCTCAGGACTCATAGCTGAAACCCTGAGTTCAAGCCCTAGCTCTGCCACCACCTCCTGACTGTGTGACGTAGGCAATTCACTAGGCCTCTCTGAGTCTCCTTGTCTCCTCTATGAAATAGATAAAATAATTTTTGCCCTCCCATTTTCCAGGCCACAATGAGAGGCTGATGTGAAAATTCTTTGAAAGCTAAACTGGATTGAGGCAAAATTGAAAATAGTAATCACTAGCACTTTTATAGTACTTACCGTGTGCACCTATAACCCTCTGATGTTTGTACCAGCACTACCACCATTATCTCTGTTTGAAAGGAAACCAAGGCTCCAGCAGTTAAGTAGCTTGCCTAAGAGCACACTGCGTATAACTAGGGGAGTTGGGTTCAAACGCCGGCAATCCAGCTCTAGATTTGTGCTCTTAACCACAATGCTATTTTCTCTTCTGGGACCTTCCCTACCCATTTTTTAATGTTAATTGAGAATGATCCCTTGCTTACTAAAGGCCAGGCACTTATAGGTTTTTTTTTTTTTCATTTAATTTTCCAGAGAAGATGAGAATTATTCGCCCATTCTGCAGCTGAGAAAATTGAGACTTAAAGAGGGGCATATAGCTAGTGAGTGGAGATTCAGGATTCAAGCCTAGGTCTGTCTGTTCTAAAATGACAATAATAGTAATGACAATATGATAATATTCATACTCGTTATAGTCACTAGCTAGACACTACTCTCAGGGTTAAGATAACCTGCATTTGCATCTTGGCCCTGCCTCTGATCCGTGTGTGGTCTTTTTCAAGTCCCTCCCCTCTTGGGACCTCGTGTTGTGTTGTAGTCCCTGGTTCTCAGCCCCTCCAGCCATGGCAGGTGGAGATTCACCAGGGCTGATAGTCTGAGGGCGGCTGATTCCCTCAGATGGAAGCATTTGTTATCTGTACATTGGAAATATTTATGTCTCAACCTAATTAGTGAACAAGCATAATAATAATTTAAAAAGCTATCCTGGAAAGGGAATTGCTGTTGGAAACAATTGTTTAGACAAAACACCATTTGTTCCCAGATCTTGCTCCCTGCTGGAATGGTGGGCCACTCATTTCGGTGACAGATGCCTTTTGACTGGGGTTTTGAAGCATGAGCAGCTGCGTAGAGTGGGGGGATGGAGCTGGCCCACTTTCATCTAGCCTCTGAGGGAACTCTCAAGGTCTTCTGGAGGTGGAGCATTCTCTGCCCACCCTGCAACCATGAGGGCCCCAGACCTCTGGGACAAAGCTAACCTCTTAGTCCTGTAGTTACCCTGAAGACTTTACCTCAGAACCGTGGTCCTGAGATATTCAGTGACCTACCCAAGGTCACTCAGCAAGATGGTGACAGAGCTAGAACTAGAACCCATATCTCCTAGATCTTTCCATGGTGATGGCATGTGGTCTTCTGAATCAGTGATGATGTCACCTCATCTGGTTTTAGTGTCTGGTGTCTGGTCTACCTGCCCATGCATGAGCCTTGTCAGGAATTACTAACTCTTTGTGTCCTGTCACTGATCCTAAAATTACTATTACCCTTTTGCCTGTATGGGAACTAGGAAGGCTAGTGCTGGGTATGTGGCCCAGCAGAACAAGTATATGGGGTCCAGCAGGGTAAGAGGGGCTTGAGTCAAGTATAATTGTTTTGGTCCTGGTCATGTGACTTTCTTGACTGTGTGTGATTAGTGGGTACTTCTATTCACTAGCATGTTTCAACCTGAGATTCCTTACTCATAAAATGGAGAAGTAATCTCTGTTCTCCATACCACATTCACAAAGGTGCTATGAGGATCAATTACAAAAAGGAATAAAACATGCTTACAAAATAAAGAGTGATATAAAAATATTATGTGTGTGTTAGTTGAGGTATTAATGCTTGCTGCTGAAACACACTATCTCCAAAGCTCAGTGGATTAAACAACAAAGGTTTATTTCTTGCCCCACACAGTCAGAAATTGGTGAAGTGTCTCTTGGGAGCAGCTCTTTTCTAACTTTACTTGCCTGGAGTCTTTCCCTCTCAGCCTCATTGGCAGGGATGAGAGAAGCATGGAAGGTGCTTGGTGAATTTATGGCCAAGGCTGAAGTAGTGTGTCTCACTTTTGTGCACAATCCATTGGCTAGGACAAATTCAATCCCATGGTTCCATGGGGACTGGGAAGTGAAGTTGAGCTGTGTGTCCAGGAGGAAAAGAAACCTATTTGGGGGCCACAAGACATTTTCTCAGCTACAGTGTGCCATGCACCTTGTTAATCCTCATAACAATCCTGTAAATGGTTTTATTACCCCCCCTTTTTTTTCTAAATGAGGAAATAAAGATTAGAGAAGTCAAATGACTGACTGAAGATGTGAAATTAATGGGAGGGTGGTGATCTAAATTCAGTCCGTTTGGCTGCATGGTCCCTCCAATTTTATCTTTATTTTCTGAGAGACGCTCCAGCTGCAAGTGGGTCGGTTTAATTGATGTTATTTATTCAGTGCCCACTATGGACTGAGCACTCTGCTATCTCCTGTAAAATGTCATAACCATTCCTCTTCCTCTTCCCCATGCCTAGGCTACTTTTATTTTCCCAGAAATTCTAATTCTGTCTAGTCTTTAAAGTTCAGTTTCAGACTGTTTCCACCACCACCACCGCCCCCCGCCCCAGGAAGTTTCTCCTGATTGCCCCTGGGAATTACTGCGTTCTGAATCTCTCTTGGGCTATCCTCAGTTTCAGGAAATAATGTTCAGGAAAGAGTGAGGTACAGAGTGGATCCTGTTTTTTCCCCCCAGTAATTGACAACTTAAGTGTATGGCTTAGAAAAAAGACACCAAGTCTCCACATTTTGAAGAGACTGACTGGGAATCAGGGTGGCCACTGCTGGCTGAGGCTCCTGGTTTAGAAAACCAGCCCCACTCTGACCTCTTTCCCCTAGAAGAAGAGGGTTGTAAGAGGGAAAAGCTGTTGTCTCCCATCCCATTCCTTTGGAGGAGACAAAAGATTTTTTCTTCCTAAGACAAGGCCCCAAGAAAGGGTAGGCTGACAATTTGTTTCTTTCTTTAATTATGTGGCCTGGCTTTGGCATAGCAGTGGAATAGTAGAAGAGAGACGAAAGGTGGTTTGGCAAGACCAAAGGGGCCATGACATCCTCTCTATCCCAGTTATGTCTGGAATTTCCTTACAGGTCTTTGAGTGGAGGCCTATAGAGATTAGATGAGATTAAAGACCTCATGCAGTTAGGGGCATCAGGAATTGAATCGTGAGACCACAGTGGAGGAGTGTCAGCCAGTGATGAGGAAAATCTCAGTGAGGATGACCAGGATCTGCTTGGAGAGAGCCCTCATAAGCAGCATTTATGGGAGCCTCCCCATTACTCATACAGATCCCACAGACAACAAAGCAGGTAAGAAGACTACCTCACTGTGAGCTGTCACACTAGGAGCCTGCTACCTCCCGCCTCCCTCCTTGCACCCTGATACTAGATCATTGGAAGAGAGGAGAGATAAGTGAGAGCAGACCCTGCCTCCTCCAACTAGGGCCAGATGCTTGAACTGGGTTAAGATGGTGGGGATGGGAGGCAGGGAATGGCAGGGTGGGATAGAGAGAGTTTTGAATCAAACATAAGATTAAAAACATAATAAGGAAATAGAATTAAGATATAAAGAACCCAAATGAGACTGTTCTAATAACTGAAAGTAACTGAAAAGTTATAGCCTCAGACTGAGAATTTGTTAAGGCAGCCAACTACCCAGAGGAAAAGGGAGGGTTAAACAGAGCACTGTTGGTAGCAGTTATTGGAAAAATAAAACTATTCCAGGGTTATACCCCAATGAACTGAAACTCCATGGTAAATCAGTTTCATACGCATCCATTTAGCTTCTAGTTGTTGAGCTTCTAAGTCTTTGCCAGACAATGTTCTTGGCACTGGTGATTTCAAGTTTACCCTGGTGGGAAGACAGACAAGTAAAAAAGGAACTGTTCAATGTGATAACTGCTATGAGATAGGATGGTGCAGTACAGTGGGAGCAAGGAACAGAGAGGGACTTAGTAATGGTTGTGTGTGCCAGGGCAGGGCATGGGAAGATTTTCTGGGGTTATGAAGAACGAGCAGTTGACTAGGCAGATGCATTGGGAAAGGATTACCATGTACAAAGGCACAAAAAAAGCATGAAATCAGTAGACACATTTGGGGAACTGTGAGGAATGTATTTGAGCAATGCATAAGGAGTGTTCATTACCACCATTTTGCTTCTTAGTTTCATTTTATTACCTTTTATTACCTATGCCCAAGTGGACTGTAGGCTCCTTCAAAGAAGGGCAATGTCGAATCTTAATTTTATCCTCTTATACAACTAGCATAGGTGTACAAATATAATACTGAACTGCTTTTCACTGGTGGAATCCAGCAGAAGTTGCACGATTCTCAAGACTTGGGGAATCCTACAGCAGAAGGGAGGTAGATAAGCCTGTATGTGCCCTAAGCCATGGCTTAGGGCACATACAGGCTTATGTGTCTAAGTCTTAGTTTCCCCTTCTGTATGTAAGAATGTTGACCAGATTATCTCTAGAGTTAGCTTGAAAATAGCCAGGATTTAGAATTTTGGAGACAAGAGCAGTGGATTGGAAGTTAGGAGACTTGGTCCCTAGTTTGAACTCTGCCATTGGCTAAGTGTGTGACATGCCCTTTCTTCTCCAGGCCTCAGTTTCCCTATTTGTAAAACGCAAGGGTAGCACATTATATCTCCAAAGTCTCTTTTAGCTCCAATCTTCTATGCCTTCCTCACTGAATTTAGTTGACCTTGTCCTACCCTGGTGTCCTTGCTCAGAAAGGCCTCGCTTTCCTCAATATTCTTCAGACACATTTTCAAACTCTGTGGGGTAAGGGAGGGAGATTAGGGCCAGAAGAGGGTATTTGAGTGAGGCAATGAATATTTATAACAGACGCTCCCACCAGAGGACACATTAAGTCTTGCAGCATAACAAAACTGAATTACCATGAAATAAACTTTCTTAATTAAACCAATTAAATTTCTTCCCAGTATGTAATTTAGAAACTCTGATAAACCCTGGTTGAAAAGGTTTGTTTTAGCCTTAAGCTGGCTGAGAAAACAGGAACATCTGGTTGTTGGTGGAAAGGCCTGTTTAGGCTCCAGGCCATGGGGGCAGCACTGTGGCGCTGTCCGTGGTGCTGAAACAGCCTCTGCCTCACGGCCTCGATAAAGGACACAGGCAGGCCAGGGTTCAGTGGTGCTTAGGGGATGCACTTTTCGAGGACAGTGTCTTCTACTGTAGTCATGCTGCACTTTTTCTATTTCTATGCTTGACAGCAGCCACTCAGAAGTTAACCATGTATTTCCTCTACCCCTACGGATCCTCTAGAGTTTTAAAAGATGCCATTATTATTATTATTATTATTATTATTATTATTATTATTATTTATGTTTATGGAACATTAGATTCCCATAGCTGGGATGCATGGCGTGGTCCTCATTATAAATAAAGGAAGTTGGTCTTAGGAGAGTTAAAATGACATGACCCAAGGTTGTACAACTTGTTAGTGGCAGAACTGAGATTCAAACCCAAGTCTCTGACTGTAAATTCAGTGCTCTTCTCACTAGGATATTCCTGCAGTCAGAGAAGCCTTCAAGGGCAAGAGCCATGTCTTGTTCCCCTTTATTTTCATTTGGAACCTACCTTAGTGTCTGGAAAACTTTTTGAACAAATGAATATATGCATGTGCTTCCTATTTCTCCATAGTCAAATACATTTAATAACAACCAAACCATAATACCAATTACATTACCATAGTCTTACATTTGTAACATTATTACAGTTAACAAAGGGCTTTCTGTCAGTTATCTAATTTGATTCTCACAATAATTCTGGAGGCAGTAGTATTAGTCCCATTTTATACTAAAGGAAACTGAGGTTCAGGGGTCTAGTGGCTTATTCGAGGTCACATGGAGAGTTAATGAAGAAGCTGAGAGTAGGATCCAGCTCTCCTGATTCCTAACCATGAATCTGGGGCAGCACTTAGCACATCAGAAGTGAAAACATAAGGGTATTATACAGCTCCTGCTCTCAAACTACAATCCATTGTGAAGATAAGCTACACCATTCATTGTGTGAAAACAAGGTATTCAGGAAACAGAAAATGGATGAAATGGTATGGGCTAAAGGATGGTGAAGGCACAGAGTGACTCCTCTGGCATTTCAGGAGAGGAAGTGGCCCCGAAGACCTGTGGGTTATTAGAGAAGTCCTCAGAGAGCAGATGGGAGCCCAACTGGCACTGGAGGGTTAGTGTGATTTTTTAGGTAGAGAGAACACTGTTCTCATGAAGTCAAATAATTTTAATGCAAGAATAAACTTAGAGGTGATCACCTCCTACTCCTTTATTTTATAGACAGGAAAACTGGAGTAGAGAGAAATGAGGGACTTGTTTAATATTATAAAGCCATTTATGGCAAACTTTTATGTGTAGACACTTGGGACACATGGCAGATAAGACAGAGTCCCTGCCCTTAGAAGTTTCCCAGGCTAGTAGAAGAAGGAACACGGAAACGAGTAGGTGCATTCAAGTGTCACAGAGGTAATGATAGAGTCTATGTGGAGCCCAGTGCAGTTGCAAAGGAGAGTCATTTGTTTTATACTAGCACACTCAAAATTCAAAAGACAAGGTCAATCAAGGTCAGGTGCCAAAATCCATCTCCCAACTTCTGAAACTATTGACTAGAAGAAATTTCTGCCTAGGAGTGTCTTAAGCTAGAACGATGGAGAGAAGCAGACAATGAATCTGGAATCTGAAGGGCTGAGTTTTAGCTCTGGCTCTTTCTGGCTGTGTGGCATTGGGCTTGCTACTCCTGCTTTTAGAAGCTTCGGTTGTTTTGTTATAAAATGAAGGTGGGGGCAACTTTGCCCCCTTTAAGAGCTGTGGGGATGGTCAGAGGAAACAAGTATAAGTGCTTAGTTAATTATAAAGTTCTAAAGCAATATATATGTTAATCATTATTTCTCCTGTGTAGAGCTTGATGCCGAAGAAAAAGTCCTGGATTATAGTTGAGTAACTTCTCTGGCCCCTGCTTTCTTGTCTGTGGAATGAGATGATAACGATTCCATTTACCTTACAGAAATGGTGTAAAGTAAAAAATACTCATGATAATAAAACGATAGGTGCAAACAAAAAGCATGACTATATTCCTGGATGGGGATCAGTGATTGAGTGGAAGGCAAACCTGGGGTTGTTAGTGTAAACTCACATTTGTACCTGAATTCTTTTACAAAAAGCATTCACAGCCATTATCCCATCCAATTCCGTCAACAGCTCTGTGAGATGAGCCTGGGGCGACGAGCCCATCACAGATGATTAGCCTCATCTCACAGATGAGAAAACCGAGATTCAGAGGAAGTGAGGAGCCTAGAAGCTGAATCTCAGTGTAGCTTCAGAGTCATCCCCCTTCTTCATTTCTAGACAACCCCCAGTTTTCTAGTGCCCAGAATTCTCTTCATAAATGTAAGTTTGAAAGACAGGCCAAAATCACGTTCTCTTGGACTTCCCCTTTGCCTTGGGGAGTAGTACTGGTATTTTTCTCCATTCAGTACTTGGCCCTGGGGGTGCCTGATAAAATCTCTTTTCCAGAAATGGATTGGAGGTTTCACCTGCATGGAGTGCCCCTGCAAACGAATAAATGGAGCCGCCTCTACCTTTTTCTTTACTCAAAGGATTCCATATAGGAGACTAGCACTACCGGCACGCTCCTTAGGAAGCTTCCTGCTGCTCAGGCTGCCTGAGCCAAGACATGCTGTCCTTTGTTCCTGATCGCAGCCGAGGTTATACGTTACACAGGCAGGAACCTAGGGGTTCATGTCCATTTCTCAGTTCATGCCCCTCCTTTGCTGAAATCCTCCAGGGGCTCCAGTGTTCTTTTCTCCATAAAGATCCTAAAGTAGAGAGAATCATTGTGTTTGGGGGTTTGGGGACATAAATGTATTGTTTTGTTAGGTTTACTGCAAAAAATCTCTTCCATACAGTGGCAATGCAAGTCTGGGAAACTGTTCAATGGGGCCTGAATATACAGAATCCAGGAAGTAGGACTTGGCTGAATCTTCTCTCATCAGGGGCAGGATCTGGGTGTGAAGTATACAGATCTAATTAAGAGAGGAAAGGATTATTAGGACCAGAGCCGGTCCAGGCACAGGAAATGCTAATGCTTGCCTCCTGTGGAATAATTATTGGCAGATGATTATCTTCCAAGGGCAGCCCAGGCATTCATTCTTTCAGCATACCTCCCTGACCTCCAGGCTGCATTGGGAGGGGTCTTCTCTGGGCTCCAAGATCCTTGATCTTATCAC
Source organism: Pteropus medius (assembly GCF_902729225.1). Lineage (NCBI taxonomy): Eukaryota > Metazoa > Chordata > Mammalia > Chiroptera > Pteropodidae > Pteropus > Pteropus medius. The sequence continues at coordinate 5,255,190 of NW_024340701.1, read as the reverse complement.
ACTGTGCTGTTATTTTCTGTCTTAGTGGCTATCTCTCTCCACTAGACTGTGATCTCCCCTGATGCTTGTTCTGTTTCATCTTTGTATCTAGTTCTCAGCTCAGAGCATGGCATATAGTGGGTTTAGCATTGTGGTTAGGAGAATGGAATCTGGAGCCAGACTGCCTGTGCTTGTTTCTTAGCTTGACCACTCACTAGCCTGAAGACCCAGGGCCAGTCACTTAACCTCTCTGGGTCTTCATTTCTTCTCTGTAAAGTGAGAGTAACAATGGTAATTACCTCATAGGGTAGTTACAAGGGCAAAGGGGGTCAAATATATGGTGATGAAAGGAAATTTAACTTTGAGTGGTGAACACAGTGCAACATCCATACAATGTATTATTGATATCAATACTTGAAACCTATATAATTTTCTTAACCAACGTCACACCAACAAATTTAATTTAAAAAGGTAAAACATTTCTAACACTGCCTAGCATAGAGTAAGTGCTATATATGAGTAGGATATTATTATTTAAATCCTGATTCTGTATTTTAGGTCTTCCCTATACGGAAGGCAGGTTCACCTGCATTAGCAGGTATACTTCCATGCCTCCCTTCAGCCCAACTTAGCTGTGGGAATGAGTTCCAAGTGTCTGGAGCTGGACGGCAGGCCATGACAAGGAAGACTGCATCCGAGAAGTTATAATTGTTTTGCAAAATTTGACCCTTAATGAAGTCTCTGTGTTCTGGGACATGAAATGCAATTAGACTGACTCCTCCTTTCTCTACTAATCTGCTTATGTGACACTCATCACCTGGGTCTAGTGGATGCTGAGAAGCATTAATGTTTTTTCTTTCTTTCTTTCTTTTTTTTTTTTTTTAAAGAAACATCAGGCAAGATTCAGCCCACAGACCTGAGTTTGCTAACCCTTGCTTTAGGGTAAAGACATAGAAGTTTATGTATTAAAGCAGAGGCTTAAGGGTCACTGGAGACATTTTGGGAAGGGAAGTAAAATGTGTCTTCTGATAATCACGAGTAACTATTGGTAAAGTCCGTGGACCAAAAGTTTAGGCTCTGAGGCTGCTAACTCCAAAAATGAAAGGAAAATTTTAAGATGAATGATTAATGTTCTATAAAGCAACAGGAAGGCCTTCTGAAGGCTGATCCAAACTGGTCTTGGCTGGTTTGTGTTGAGAGGCTTGAGTGGGAGAGGAAGTTGGAGGGTAGCGAGTGGAGAATGGTAAGCAGAAAGTACCAGAATGCTTTTTCTTGGGGGGACTATGGATAGAATTGTCCTATGGCTATATCTGAAGGACACAGTATCTGGCACTATATAGGTGTTTGTTAAATAAAATACAATATATCCCCAATCAATCTGGTGAGAGAGGAGACCTGAAATGGCCTCTGGAGTCTGGCAGTCTTGGATCTGCCTCTTACTGGTTATGTGACCTTTGAGAAATTCATTTGCCATTTAAACCTCAATTTCCTCTTCTGGAAAATGAGGGGCTTATAATCAATGTTCTCAAACAAAACTAAAATCAGCATTCTTAAACTAAAGCAGATTCTCAGGCCTCATTCCAGAGACTTTAATTAATTGGGCCTGGAATGGGACCTAGGAATCTGTACTTCTCATAAGCAACCAGGTGATTATAACACATGGACTATACTCCATGTGAGCAAATTGATTTTTCCTGGATTTAATATTATGGGTCTATAAATTTCTTACGATTAAGTTACAGATCCAATCACATTGAGCCTTCACTTTCTTAGCCTGGCTTGGGTGCTGGCCCCCAACTCCATGCCTGGACTCATCTCACCCCGTTGTCCTCTTCCATGCCATACTCTTGCCATACAAGAAGTTTTGCAGCTTGTGTATTTCTCACCATATCTCTGCTCAAGCTGTTCTCTCTTTCCGGTGCATTCTCTCCTTTTCTTTCTTTTAAGGCCTTGCTCAGTCTTATTTCCTTCTGGAAGTATTGCCTAACGACTTCAGCCACAGCACTGACACTTGGTACCCCTCACTGGTCATGGGCAGACTGCTTTGTATGGTTATTTATTTGTGTTTTAGATATATCCCCGACCCTCATTAGACTATAATCTCCCGGAGAGCAAGTATTCACCCATGTCTTTCTGCTCTCTGCTTTAAGTTAATAAAACATCATGGACATTCAGCAAACAGCTGAATATCAGTGATACCCTCCCTCTTAGAGCGTGAGGCTCTGCGCTTTACATTTGCTAGTTGATTGTTCATCTTAGAGTGAACCAGTCTGTTAGTTTCCTAGCTGGGAAACATACTGTAATAGCTAATTACAGAAGAAAAGAAAATTTCATGACTAGCAATGTTATTTTCACTTCTAAACTTACCATCCTGAAATTATTACCCATTAATGAGAATGACAGATTGTTTTATAACTTGTTAACACTGGAAATAATTTATAGCTATTATTTAATATCATAAAATCTTATTATATAATTTAAATAATAATAATTTCCCCTAACAGTTTAAGGAAAGTGTGCTTATAATCACACGTATCTATTTAATAGACTTAACACAGTTAAGGAATGTTTGTGGAAGATGAGTTTAATGAACAATTCTGGGTTCTGAAAGCCCCACCCAGCATTTCTTTGCCTCCCCTTTCTGCCTCCCTCAACCCAGGCCACATGGCTGTCATTAATTCTGCATGTCCACAGCATTGTTACCTAAATAAATAATTATGATTTTCAATTAAGGAGTCTAGGCCCTCTGGGAGCCAAGGTGACCCAGACACCGAGAGGCCCCCTGACCCCAAGAGGCTACAGAGGCAGCTGCAGCTTTGCCCTTAGCTACACCAGCCAGACCCATGCCAGATTAAAAGGGTTTTCTAGAAACTTAAGTCTCAAACCCTCATTGCCCACTACCCCCACTACCAATCGTGATTTAGAGAAAACAGGTCTGGCCTGGGAGAAAATGACTTAGTACTAGTCCCATAGTCACCTCTTGTCTGCTAGACCAGTGCTTCTCAAATTTGAATGTGTCTATGACACAGCTGGGGGATCCTGCTAACATACACATTTTGGCTCAGAAAGTTGGGGTGAGGGGGCTGGGATCCTACATTTTTAATGAGCTCTCAGGTAATGCTGATGCTGCTGATTTATGGACCACGCTTTGAGCAGAAAAGAGCTAAACCATGAGCTTTTCTCTCGAAGTGTTATTTTTGTTATCTTCAAGATGAAGGTGTTAAACTTGGTGATCTCTGAGGACTTGTCCAGCTCTGATTTTCTGTGATTCCATAATGAATAATAACCATGGCTTTTGTAGCTAATCTTTATAATAACTTTATTCATAATAGCCAAAACATAGGAACAACCCAAATGTCCATCTAAAGGATAAACAAATTGTAGTACACCCATACAATGGAAAATGACTCATCAATAAAATGGAATGAACAGATACATTCAACAACATAGATGAGTCTCAAATGTATTATGCTAAATGAAAGAAACAAAACACAAAAGACGACATAATGTGTTATTTCATTATATGAAATTCTAGGAAAGAAAAACTATAAGGACAGAAACCAGATCCGTGGTTGCTAGCTGCCATGAATGGAGGAAGAGTATTGATTGAAAAGGGGCATAAGTACAACATGATGAAAAGGGTGGTAGAAATGTTTCATATCATGCTTGTTTCAGTGGTTCTATAACTGAATACATTTGTCAAAACTCATTGAATTATACACTTAAATTGGTGAATTTTATGGTATGTAAATTATACCTCAAGAAAGCGGACCAAAAAAAAGAAAACAAAAAACAAAAAACAGAACAACCCATAAAACAAAAACCCATATCTACTATTTATTGAGTGACCACTATATGCCAGGCATTTTACAGAGATCGTTTTCCTTCTTAATATCCCTTCAAAGTAGTGTTATCTTCAGAGGAGGAAATCAAAGCTTAGAGGGGAATTGACAGCTTTCAAAGAAGAAGTAGGATTTGAACATGTGTTTGATGACTCTAGGACCTGGGCTAATTCGGGATGGTTGCCTCAGTTCCCACATCCCTCAGTCCTTTCTTGAAGCCTTATGAATTCTAAAAGGTATCCAGGATCATGCCTGACTTCTCTACCAGGGACTCTCATTTTGAGAGGTAGTATTATTATGTACCCCTTTGTTGAGCATGGAACCCATCCTGATTAGAACTTTTTTCCCAAAGTGACATCAGCATCAAAACTCACATTATTTCATGTCATTTTTTATTAGGAAAAAAAGGGTTCTTCTGGGAGTGTTTGGAGGAAGTGAGGGGAGTGGACCCAGTAGGGAATGTGGAGGCCCTGGTCAGTAGGCAGGGACAGCACAGCCCCACTGGCCCATCACAATCTACTTGGGAGGCTGGGATTATTTTATTCATTTTGCAGATTGAGAACCTGAGGCTCATAGGGGTTGAAAAACTTCTCTGAGGTCACACGGCTTGTTAGTGGCAGAGGCCAGGCTTGACCTTTGTTCTTATGGCTCCCAATTCCACGCCTTTCCTTTTTCCACAAACAAGGAGAAGACGGTGTTCTGTCCTTACAAAGTTTACAGAGCTACAGTGGCTGGCTTACTGACATTAAAGAACACTGAAAAACCATCTATAATCCTGTGGACTCCATATGGTGGTTCAGAGTGAAAGAAATTCAGAGAACCGAGCCAGGGAGAGCAGAAGTGGTCAGGGAAGACTTCCTGGAGGAGGTGAAGCTTGGATATGAAGTTTGACTATGGCTAGGAAGACATTGATCTGAACCATGGGGAAAAGACTTGAACCATGGAAAGAAAAATTGGGAGATACTAGACTTGGACCTGGCCAGAATGGCTGGAAAAACTCTCCGCTATTTTTCTCCTTCTGGTTCTGTCCAGAGGGCATGACTGGGAATGAGAGGCAGCAAGAACATCATTCACAGAAAGGTGTCCTCACGGTCTTCAAAATGGCCTGCCTCTCAACATTGCCAAGATGGCCAGCAAATCTCCCCACACAGTCAGTCCAGGCAACAGATCCTGCTGCCCTGGAGTCTCCAGATATGGCCTCGGAGCTGTGGGGTATTACTCAGTCACTATCCCATTCCCACCTGGGACCAGGCCACTCTTCTGGGCACCCAGGAGGCCTGTTGGCTCCAGCAGCTGGTGCAAGATTAATAATTGAGGCTCTCTCCTGAGCCCTTTGTCCATCAGGGACTAGTCCTCCTGTTGCCTGCTATTATTGTGCTCTGATCAATTAGTAAGAAAGAAATGAGGTCAGAGAGAGCAGGTGTGGGCTTGGCTTTGTTTCTGGGGAAGGGTTAGGCTGAGCTAGGGCTGGGCTGTGGTGACGATGATGAGGAGACAGTTCTCAGGGTTTTAGGCCATAGGCAGCAGAGGAGAGTGAATCACAGCAAGCAAGGGCTTTTAGCTCAGAGGGCTTGGCCTCACTGTTGCCAAGAGATAAAAACAGCATTTGGAAAACATTTGTGCTCCAGGCTGCACAAGGCACTGGGATGGGCCCATTAGTCACTTAATGTCCTGTATAATGACCCTCAGCTTCCGAGAATGTCAGCTGGAAACCCAGACTACCAACGCTGTGGCAACAGGCCAGCATCCTTGGCCTCCTGTTCAAAGCCTACCCCATCTAGCCAACTACCCTCGCTCGCTTCATCTATAACCTTCCTCTTATGTGGCTCTATGCTCCAGCAACCTGAGCATGTTCTAGGCTTTGTTATTTCCCTTCCTTTGCTTAACATGTCACTCCCTCTGCCCCACTCTGTTCCATCTCTGCCTGGGAAAGTCCTGTACCTTTGTGCATCATATTACCAGCTACCTTCTTCATGAAGCCTTCTCTTACAGCACCCATTGGAAGTTGTCTCTTGTTTCTGGCCTCCGGGATGCCAACAACATTTTTACATTATATTAAGGGAATCTGAACTGGTTCTTATCTTTTCTCCTTGCCTGAGAGCATTGGAATCACAGAAGACCATAACTTGTTCAACATGCTTTCTGGCACACAGTAGGTCCGAGGAACTAATACCCACCTACGCACTGCAGTCTATTTCGCTATATTACTCTGAACATTTACTGGGTATGCGACTTCTTTTACCCATTGATGTCTTTGCATTCGCTGTTCCCTTTTGCTTAAGTACCCTTCCTTGCTTTTCTCTCTGGCAAGACTGAGCTTCAAGTCAGATTAATCTGTGTTCTCTCTGTATCTTCACTCGTCTTTGATGGCGTGATTTACACTGTGCTATGAATAAAGTAACCTTTTTTTCCTTAAAAGACTTATAGCCTGGCAAGCAGGCAGACAGCTATAGTGCAGTCTTCAAATCAGGGTTGACTCTCGGATTCCAGGCTTTGGTGTTGTAAAAATTCAAATAGTATTAAAGGGTAGGCAATAAAAAGTTTATCTTCTCCAAAATCAGAGCTGCCGTTGTATTGGACAACTCCAGGGGACACCATTGCCATTGTAGTCTAGATATATGGCTCCTCCTGGGCTTGCATAGTACTCAGGCCTTATAAGCATACCTGGCAACCCTGCTCCAGTGCTTCAACTGCAGTTCCACCTCCCAGAGGTAATCACTGTTACATTTCTTCTGTATAATTTCAGATGCTCTCTATATATCAAGCATTTATGTGTGTGTGTATGTATGGATGTGTATCCTTTTTTTACACAAATGGGGTTATTATACACAATCTTTTTCATCTTGCTTCCTAATATATCTTAAAAGTAATTTCCTATCGGAACATCTGGATCTACTCAAAATTCAAATTTTGATAAATACTACCAAATATCTCTTCAAAGACGGAGAGACTTCTGAGTTGAGAAGGGTGTAGTGAGGTAAAGTTACAGGCATAAGGAACAGCATGAGCAGAGATGTAGGGGCTTGTTAAAATGCAGCTTGTTTGGAGGAACTGAGGTGTACTGTGTGGCTGGACTGTAACACAAACATCATTGCGTGGTGAGTGATGAGGCAACCCTCTGTGAGGCAGTGGCCAAGTCACTCAGGGTATTGTGAGTTGGTATAAATCAAAGAGACTGGCAAACTATGGCTTGTTGGTCAAATATGACTCACTGCTTGTTTTTGTAAATACAGCTTTCTTGAAACACGCCACACCCATTTGTTTACTTATTGTCAGTGGCTGCTTTTGCTGCCATGGCCCGGTTGAGAAGTTACAACAGAGTATGTATAGCCCACAAAGCCTAAAATAGTTACTGACACTTTATAGAAAATATTTGCTGGTTAGTCTGAGAATAGTGACAGACATTGGAGAGTTTTCAGGTATAAAGGGACATAGTCAGATTTGCATTTTGTAAAGATCATTGTTGCTGTGCAGGGAGGTCTGGGGGAGGGGGTGGCTAAAAGAGCAGGAAGAAAGCCGGTGCAGTGACCCAGGTGAGAGATGATGGGAATAGGTAGAGGCAATGTGAATGGAAAGGGGAAGGTAGATTTTTGTGGTACTTGAAGAATGGGTAGGCATCTGAGTGGGGAAGGTCCACTTGAGAAGTCAAGGGTGTTTGGGAAGATGCTGTGTTCTGGTGTTGACACGTGTGACAGTTAAGTCAGGCAACTCAGAGCTTCTGATTCTGTTCTGGCTGCTGGTGTCAGTGCTCAGGGTGTGGCTGTTTCTGACCCAGGGTCTCTGGCATCAGCAAAAGGAGACCTAACGATGTCTTATAAAGACTTGCTCACTTTTTATCTTCTCTTACAGCACTAATTCAGCTTTGACTATACACTTAACCACCCATATTTTTCAATTTCTGCCCATTTAAAAGTTTATCATTAAGATGACTCAAATGATCCATGAAGTCGTGGGGAACTTGAGCTCATGGGACAGATCAGGCTGCTAAAGATAATCTCTTGATCATTTCCCACAAGAGAATACTTTCTTACCTCTTTGAGCAGGCACAAAGTATCACATTTGAGTATCACATTCAAATTAGAAGGGTTAAGTATAAAGAGCAGGTGAAGAGCTGGGAACAATGATTTACTAGAATTTAAAAGAGTAGTGACAATTGGAATCAATCTTTCCAGAAGTCAGTGGCACAGTCTCAGGATCACTATTGTCTGAGGCATAGGATTTTGTCCTAATGACAACACTAGATAGACTGTAGTTGTCCAGATAAAAGCAGAAAATAAAGAATAAACTTAGTTCAGAGAGGCCTGTGGTAATAGTTGCTCTAACTTTTAGAACAGAGCAGTCTGAGACATCCTCTGGAAGTTTTAAGATTCACATGAACCCCACTGAAGCAGAGAAGAGAGAAGAAGGGAGAAGGAAGGTGAGCAGAGGTCAGAGAAAATGAAGAGCAAGTGATAAAGGATGGAGATGTAACTATGGGTAATGAAAACACAATGCAATATATATATGCGCCTTACTGTTGAATTGTACACCTGAAACTTACTGGATTTTGTTAACCCATGTTACCATAATAAAAATAAAAAGAAAGAAAGAAAAGAGAAGAAGAAGAGGAAATTGAATAAGTTCTTATGCATAGTAGGTGCAGATGAGCTATCTACTGTGCCAGGAACTCTACACCTATGACTCATTTAGTTCACATAACTCTGGAGTGTGGGTAATTTCATCATTACTTTATGCATCAGGAAACTGAGGTTCAAGGAGGGTGAGTGGCTTGTGCAAAATCTCTCAGAGAATAAACGACAGAAGTGGGATTTGAACCCAGTACTATATAACTCCCAAACCTATCCCCTTCCTTCTATGCTCTACAGGGCCGAGTGGGCAATAGGTAGACTAAGGCAGAAGAAGAGAATTCAGGAAGGCAGCAGGGCTAGAGAAGGCTCACAAAATCCAAGTGCTTGCCAAGCCCAGCCACTCATGCCTGAGCGGCCGGCTGATTTTTCATAAAATAAAAGAAGTCCCTGAATTGAGAAATATGTGTGTCTCCTAGATTGGATTGTGCAGTGAACAGTAGCCAGAGCGAGCAGTAATCCATCACGGCCTGGCGTTGGCGGGTGCTTCCAGCCGGAGCCCTGGTGGAACTGTCGTGAAGGTGACCTTGTGGGGAAAGTCAGGGTCCAACCTCCAGCTGGTTCCTGGGAGTCTGGGCATGGGGTAAAGGGAGTGGGGTGAGAAGTTCCCTACTTCCTATTGCTGAACTGTTTTCCTCTATTTTCTTTTCAGTGTTTTACATGCTGTACCAATGCTGGTCTGGCAGCAGCTGGCTATGTCCCAGGAACTGAAGATGGGGCTGAGGCTAGAGAGATGGATTAAGCCAGCAATACCCAAAATCTTGCACTGAGACTCAACTTATTGGCCCTTGTGACCGCAGACCTAACTGTCCTCCCTTATCAGCTAGAGTCCTGTATAAAAACCAGTCAGCCTGAGATGGGCCCTGGCGGGCATTCCCTCACCCAAGGAAGGCTAGTGGTTAAGGATTCTGGCTCTGTAGTCAGTCAGACCTGAATTCAGGTTCTGGCTTGGTTACCACTTACTATCTGTGTGACTTGGGCAAGTTACTTAACTTCCTAGTCTCAGTTTCTTCATCTGTAAAATGAGGGATTTGCTTTGGGGAAAGAAATAAGATAACATAGGTAAAGCTATTAGTTAAATGCTTGATGCACAATAAGTCTCTTGACAAAATGGTAGTTATTATTATTATTATTTTTTATTCCTCAGGGTCAATCTATCAGATGGGAATTATTTATTCTAATTTTCAGAGAGCCAGAGATGTGTCCCTCTGGGCTTTTGTGAGTTTAGAAAAGACAGGGAATAAAAGTCTATTTTTCTGGAACCAACATAAACTTTGAAATCTTATGATCTCTTGCAATGTTGTTGGGCTTTCTGGCCTCCTGAATTCTTGGCTACCATGAACTGACTGTTCCAGAACTGTATTAAGCTCTTTGCAAACATTAGCATTATTTAGGATATCACTTGCCGCTGCAACAAACAAATCCATGAAAGCATAATGGTTCAAACGCTATAGAAGTCTATTTCATCCTCTGGTCAAGTCCAGAATGGCAGTTCCTGATTAATAGGAAGCTCTTCTCTAAGTGGCAAGTCATAGACCCAGGCTCCTTACATTTTGTGGATCTGTCAAGTTCAACATGTGGCTATGGGAGCACTCTCTCATCTATACCCAGTGGCAGAAGGAGAAAAGAACACGGAGGTTTTTCACTTTAGGTCAGAAAGTGGCACACCTTGTTTCTGCACACATTTCGTTGGCCAGAATTCAGTCATTTGTTTTTTCTCATGACAGGAAGACTGAGGAGTATAGTATATCCATGTATCCAGGAAGAAGAGGACAAGGGTTTGGTAAAGTGCTAGCCAGTTTCTATCACACATCATCATTCTATTTTATTCTTATAA